>NW_026915697.1:0-183038 GCF_034315485.1 Pezoporus occidentalis
ATTTTAGGATGCCTGAGGGGTGCTGTGAGGCTGCGGTGGCCCTTCTCTCTGTGGGTTATGTGGCAGGATCCTCTAAGGATGTTGTGTAGAGGGTGGGGTGACCCCTTGGTGCTGTGGGGTTCCATGAGGGGCCTCCATGAGGCTGAGGTGCTCCCTGTTCCCATGGGGGGTTGTGGCAGGATTTTGAAGTCCCCTAAGGATGCTTTGAGGCCCTGGTGACCCCTCGGTGCTGTGTGATATGGGGCAGGCTTGTAGGGCCTCCTCTGCCTTGTGGGCACCAGCCAAACACCATGTTGTGATATGGGTCTGGATTGCCTTGTGCAATGGTTTTATTCCGTATTTATTTAAAAAATGAAAGAATCCTTTATTGATGATTGCTTACATAACATCAGCAAGTGGCCAGAAAGGCCTTAAAATGTGAAGGAACAGTTTTGTCTGTCAAATCACTCCATGTACTGCCCTGCATATCCCCTTTGTTTTCAGGTGTCTGTCTGCCAGTGCTGCAAGGTGCAGTTAAGGTTGCTCTCCTTGCAGTATGCTCAGGAACGCTTTACTGCTATCAGCTTGGGCAAGTCACACATTTGTTTAATGCCTGCTTCAGGCTGATACCCGCTGTCTTGGCCAAACAGTTCGGTGATTGAGGTCTTGAGGGAATAGGTTTTCTTATTGGTTTCCTTTCTGTTATAGTTTGCCTGGTGGACACAAGGACAGATGGTGCAGTGGTGTGGTGCAGAGCAGTGGGGAGAAATTTGGTGTCACAGATGAGCAGGTCTACTAGAGACTCGCCTCCAAAATGCTGATTAATTGAGAAAAAAAACCCATGTTTTGAGGTCTGGCTCTTGGGCAGAGCTTTTCTTCTGTCCTGTGTCAGATGTGTAGTCTGCTTTCTTCCTTGCACCTTTTCTCTTCATCTCACCCTTTGCAGTTAACCCAGGAGAAATCTGTGGGTTTTTAATAGCTTTGGTTTGGGATGCTGTCAATGTCAATTAACAGCTGAACTGCCTGTTCCCTCCAGCTTGCATGTGGGATAGCAACAGCTCTCACAAGGGTGAGCAGGCAGCAGCATCTGCTTTGCGTGTGACATTGAAGCTATTGTGATCCTTGTCTGTATAAACAAGGACTAGTAGGTAGGAGAGTGGAGGTGTGTGATATCTCTAGGTATAACAAGTGAATCTAATAGTGGGACATGGATGCTGTTCTGTTGTCAGCATTTTTAAAAGGTGCTTGAACCTGAGAATGGGGAGAGGAAGCTCCTGTGACTACTTCTGGCCTGAAACCATCTCCTGCAGTGTAATTTGGAGCTTAATCTCTTTTATTAGACTCATGTGACTGGATTTGTGTGTGTATGCTTTTACAGAGAAATGAATGGCTTTCCTGAGGTAGGAGAGAGGCAAAATCTTTAATCTTCTAGTAATATTTTAAATAATTTAGACACTTCACAATCCAGCTCTCACCAATTGCTTGCTGCTGTTTCAGGTGGATTCCTCTGCTCCCTTAATTTGCTCAGTGGCAAGGAAGAGACAGTGGGTAATAGTGATTGAAGCTTATAGGAAAAGTAGTTAATGGGGATTAGAAATAATGGTAGTTTCTGTAATAATTTATTCTGTGTCTCTCTCTGCATGGGAATCTTGAGGCATACAGAGCCCTAGGTCTTGCTCAGACATCAGCCAGCATCTGCTCCAGAAGCAGGAATGGGCTGAAGCTGCCTGCCTGTGTCCTGATCCCTTGGACCAAGACTGGCCCTCTGGAAGTTAACTGATGCTGTCTGTAGCTAATTGAGTTGAACATCATTAGGAATTAGTTCTCAAAGAGATGTAGAAAGGCCAGATGATTTCTGTGCCTTGTTCCAGCAGTGTCAAGCTCTTGATCCGGAACAAGCTGTGTCTCTGCTTGTATCATATTGGAGACCTACACAGGGAAATGGTGTAGTAAATAAAGCAGGTCTGTGTGGCTGCAGCTTTACTCTTGCAAGCTACAGGAGGTCTGACTTTCCTCAGAGGACCTCTTGTGTGCTGTTTGTTGGATGTTGATGATTCCCTATCAGAGAGACTGATGTGGTTTTCTTTAAGGAAAATTAGGGTTTTGTAATAGCTGCAACTTGTACAGCAGTTCACGGTGATTAGAAATAATGGCTGTTTTATATGGTACAATATAATTTAAACAAATGGTTTAAAACCTTAATTTTTCTTTATTTGCTCTTTGGGACTTGTGAAGTGGTACTGCCATTAGCCCAGTGATAGGAAATGCTTGCCGGTTTGCTTCTCAGGAAAGATTCCCATCTGTGTTGGGTTGGAAGTGATACTGGTTTCACTCAGGTACTTACGTTGTTTGCCTTGGGGAACTGTGCTGCATCTCCTCCAGAAGAGCCTGTGTCTTGAGCAGAAGATGTACTGTAACATCTGTTGAAATCAACTGTAAAAATTGAGAGTGTAGCAGTAGTGGGAAGGGTAGCGGAGGACAGACTGTACCCCTCGATGTTCCCATGGTGCTTAAGACATCGCTGGACTAACGTGTGCTCTCTTGTACTCCTTGCAGTCAATCCCAGGACAGTTTTAGGTTGGATGGTTTGGTACAAACTTGGAATAATAAGAATTGGATTTTATGGTTGTGGGTTAAGTCTGATTCTGCTGACATACGGAATCAGCCTTCATAGACACAGGCGTCATCAGGCAACCAAAGAAACGTGTGTGAATCAGCTTAGCTTCACAAGCATCACTTGTCTTTTTTTGGTGTTTCCTAATATGTAATATGAAGAAATGGGTGTTCAGCAGCGTTTTAGGGAAATGGGAGAAAACTAAATCCAAATCTCTGTTCCTGAGATCACTTCTGCAAATGTGTATGTGTCTTGTGAAATCATCACGAACAGACTTGTATCCTTGGTCACGGCAGCATTATTTGGAAGGATGGGTTTCAGAGTGTAGTCTCTACCTGATGCAGTCATTCACAAACCTGTCAGGATGCTGGCTCAAATTTGGGAAGTTCTGTGGCAAAGAGCAGATTTTTATTACTAAGTTTCCAGATTGGCTGTCTTCAGGAGGGTTTTTGACCTCCAGGAGAAGATCTGTGAGCATTAAAAATCAGACAAGGAGCACAGTCACTACAGTTAACAGAAATCTTTCAACACAGTATCACATTATGCTGCATTTGAGCCAACTGGTAATAACTGCTGCTTGTTAAACCAAGGCTGAATATATAGTTCTTGAGGCACTCTTGCCCCACTGCTGCCCTGGTCTGCTCTTTCCTGTGTAAGCATGTCAGATACTCAGTTCAGGAAGGTCTGATGTTTGCAGCATAAAAAGATTTAACACATTTCTCTGATCTCCTGGGATGCAATAAAGCAATGACCTTCTATCAAAAAATCTGGAGTAATTTATGCCCTAGAGTTGTGTCAAGTCACATGCTTTTCCTGTAGAAAATACAGAAATACTTGCAAGGTATTGTGTCTTAAACACAAACTGCTTATAACTGTGAAGTGTTTGATACGTTGGTCAGTGTCCTGGAGAGGTTGCAGCCCAGCAGTGGTGGGGTGAGCTGCAAATCTGCAGGGAAAGCAGCATCTCAGGCTTTCACAAGGCAAATTTCAGGTTTAAGGGGATATTTTTAACCTTGCTCTTGTTGCCATTGGGTAATTTTCTAAATAAATGGGAAGAAATTTGCATCTATTAGGTGTTCTCACAGTGAATGTGTCAAAATCCTGCGACTTCCATCCTAGGCTAACGCCTTGGATGTGTCTGTGTGATGTTTCGTTCCTTTTCAGCATTTTAAAAAGAGGTTTAGATGAAACACAACAAGTAGCAATTCCCTGTAATTAAATGGTGGATCATCTTGGCTCATGGCAGAAATGTGAGGCAACAGACGCTCCAAAACTGGATGTGTTCATTACAAACACACATATTCTGGGTCATTAATGCTTAATTGGAAGGTGGAGTTGATGTTCTTGCTAAACTGTCAGGAAACAGCTTCCTGGTTATATGGCACAGCAGCACAGGTACAGATATATCTTCTGAAATCACTTTACTTGATCCTATTATAAAGAACCTGTCTGGAGGATGATGTCTTTGGAGAGAACAACCTGTTTAGATTATAGATGCTATATGATATCAGTAGCTTATAGAAATTCTCCTTCAACACCCTTGTTTCTTCTGCTCTTTTGGATCAGGCAAAACCTTCTGTCTTGGAACTAAACTGTGGTTCTGCTAACATTGCAGAACACTGGCAATAATACAGCCAAATTCCCAAAGCTGTGAGTGTCGTCCTGACTGCACTGGGTAAAACAGTGTTGGAGTTGGGAAGCTGCTGTTGGAAGAGCTGAATTGATTTGGCTGTAAACTTGGGTTGCAGCCAAAGGGTAAGCAGCAGTCACCACCCTAAAAAGCAATACCCTGTAGTTGCTAAGATAATAAAATCCCAGACTGGTTTATGTTGGAAAGGACCTAAAAACTCATCCAGTTCCAACCCCTGCCACGGGCAGGGACACCCCCCACTAGAGCAGCTTGCTCCAAGCCCCTGTGTCCAATCTGGCCTTGAACACTGCCAGGGATGGGGCAGCCACAGCTTCCTTGGAATTTTCACGTGATTTTGGCTGCTGTGTCACTGGCAGCCGGTGTGGTTGTGATGCAGGTGTGTTCATGTGGGGCCCCCTCAGCTGCCTGAACGAGCACAGGGAGGTGATTCATCCCCATGGGAGCATCATGTGTGGGGGGCGTGGGAAGGAGGGTGGCATCTCATCCATGCTTCTTGTCTGGGCTCTGTGTTGAGGCTGTCTCGGCGTCGGCTTGCGTAAAAGCTTTTCCAAAAATCTGAATGTGATCTCTGAGATTTTAGCTTTCCCAATATGTTCCTCTTTCAGGAGAAGGAGAAAATTGGTATTTAGGAGCTTGCTATTGAGAGAGAATGCAGCTCCTTCCTGATGAGAATAAAAGATTCCAGCAGTAAGCTAGAGACCAAATGGAGCTGGTGAAAGGCTGATTCTGAGCAGCCACCCAGGGCTGTTTGTCCCAGGGCTCAGTGGGCGCAGCAGGGTACTCTGTGCGTCTGGAAAGGAGGCCTGTCTTCCCAAGCCTAACGTTATTGTAAGTGTTTGATTTCTTATAGCTGCAGAGCTCTGGAAGTTTTATTTAAGTATTTTTCTGAGATGTCCAGAAAAATCTTCAGCGAACTGGTAACAATTTTAGAAACACAGCATTTAGGCCATCTTGGGTTGCTGAGTCTGGTCCCTGGTATGGGCATCACGTTGTCAGTCCTTTCGTAACTATTACTGAATGCTGCCTCTAAAGGAGTTAGGATTTTGTCTTTACTGTAGGCTATTACAGGTTAGGAACCCATTCTTAGCTGCTAGTCAGTGGCTGTGTTAGCCTTCTTGTGGTTTCACATCCGTTTCTACTGTCCTTTAGTATAGACTTGTTTTTCCTCTCTGTTACTCAGTTCCATGGTGCATGTGTGCATGTAGAAAGTCATCGTAATCCTCCGGCTTTCCTATGCTAGGAGAGATTGATTTGTTGTGTCCTCTGAGGCTACTGCTAACCCAGCTCTGCTACAGCTCATCTTTCTGCATGCTAGTGCTGCTGTTTATCATCTGTGTGCAGTAGGCTCCTGATGTTTTCATGTTCATCAGGGATTCTGTTGCTGCTTGATCCACTGGATCTTTAGATACAGGCTGTATCGGGCAATGGTTCCATCAGGAGCATAGTCCTGGATAACGTGTGGTCTGCAGATCACCACCTCAGTTCCCTGTTTATCTTCAGGTCTCCTTTAATATCACAATTCTTCCTTTCAGTATTCCAACTTCATTTTATTTGCAGACTTCAGTGGTGAATGAGCGTTTGACTTGGAGCATCTGTGAGTCAGCCACACATCTGCTCGCTCCCTAGTAAACAGGGATTAAGCTTTCTTCCCAAGAAAACTGCACAAGCTCTTCATTGCCCAGCAACTGTTACAGCAAAGCTTGGATGCTTTTTGGAGTGGAAATCCCTATTTCTACACAGCTGGCATTGGGCTCTGCAGAGAAAACTTAAACGTCTAGTACCTGGCCTTGTCATGTTCCTAATGCTTGTCTGCCAACATCTGCATGGTAGAAATCATATATATGTACATGTGCATGTACTAAATGCATGTGTATGTCTATATCTTCTACACAAAAGAAAATCTTAAATATGTAACACTTTGACAATATTTGTCTTACACAGACTCTGTAGGAACAGTGCCCAGAACAAACCTACCTTAGCGTTAGAGCTGTTTTATAATCTCTCTGGTAGCATTAGTACATGAAATGAGTTCAGCTCTTTCAGATGAAGAGCATCTCTGCCTTAGCATTTAATGGTTTAGCTCTTCTGTTCAGTAACAACTGACAGGTAGCAGCGCAGTTCTGTTATCTGCCACCATCTTGCATCCTGTGGAATGAGTAATGGGAAACACATTTTTCTTTAGCTTCCTCCATCATCAGCCTTAACAAGTCACAAATATTAACCATATTTTTGTACTATGTGCTCACCCATGCAGCAATGTAGTATAGTGAGAATGAACAGAATGAATGTGAGTATTCATTCTTTTCCCCTGGCATCTTTTAAATCAGCACTGCCTTGCTGTTGCTTTGGATGCTTGTTTTGAAACTCAGAAGGAGAAAAAGTGTGGTTTATAAAAAGCTTGTATAAAAATATTCAAATAACTTGGCATTGCTTTGTGGACTGAGCTCCCCTGATGTGCCAGAACTGGATTTCCTGTTCTTGTAGAGGAAGACTGGACTCGGAGACTGGAAGTCTCTGAAAGGTCAGACGTTATGGAGATTGTTTCTGTTATGAAGCTGTTTGTTTTTTGAAGCTGTTTACTTTTTTTGAGCAACTTCTACTGCATAAAGGTAAACTACATCAGTGGTAATGTGTTTAAACTAAACCAAGGGAAGTTCAGGATAGATCTAAGGGAAGAAGCTCTTCCCTGTGAGGGTGCTGAGGTGCTGGCACAGGGTGCCCAGAGAAGCTGTGGCTGCCCCATCCCTGGCAGTGTTTAAGGCCAGGTTGGACACAGGGGCTTGGAGCAAGCTGCTCGAGTGGAAGGTGTCCCTGTCTGTGGCAGGGGTTGGAACTGGGTGATCTTAAGATCCCTTCCAGTCCAAGCCATTCCATGGTTCTATGATCACTGAACCTCCTGGTGCTGGATTTGCTCCTGCTCAGTAGCAGAGGATTAGAGGCAACATTACTGTTTTGTCATAAATCCAAAGTGAGGTCCTTCACATTTGTCTTTCTGCATGAGATTTATCAGTTCATCATGTGGTCTCATTTTGTTCTTGATTAAACAGCAGGAATATTGGAGAAGAGCTCTGCTTAGACATGGATTTAATAGAGGATGCCACAGGACCAGTGATGGATGCCTCTGGCTGAGGATGCTTTAGAACAAAGGCACTGTCTCTGATGTGAGGTCACCTCCAGGAGCTGTGCTGTCCTTGGAGTCTTCTTACATAAACCAGGACAATAACTGGAGGGAGGGAAGACTTCTTTTGCTACTTTAAGCCCAATGTTGTGGATCTGGGTATAACTGCAACCTGTGAAGATGTATGTGGGTCACCTTCAAGCTAGTACTGACAGCAGTGTAACTGCAGCAGATGGCATTTGCTCTCAGCTGCAAGATCTGCTTTGTTACAGCAGAGCTTTTTGTTGCCTTGCTTAGTTGCTAGCAGTAACCTACTAGTTAGCTTAAAATTAGCTTGTGTAAATATACTTGGAGGTTCCTTAGAAATACTCCTAAGGATTTGCTTCCTCTGTTCGCTGAGGTGTGGTGTGCGATGGCATGCAGTAAGAGTGCTGGGTGGCAGGGAGGTGACCGGGTGCAGGGAAGCTGGAACCTAAAATGCAAGAGCTTAAATTATTCCTTTGACAGTACTACCAGTGGCACTCGACAGTCCTCTAGGCTCCGGTGGCTTGTGATACAGCTCTAGACTGCTGCATTTATACCAGAAAACCTTACTCCAGAGCAGCCAGTGCCTGTGTCTTTACTGCTACAGCTCAGTTGTTCCACAGACAAGAATCCCTGTGAGCAGGGGATATGACCTTTGGGGTGAGGAGAGGTAAGAGGAAGCGCCTGCAATTCACCAAAACGGTGTGTTCCTCCTTCCTGTCTGCTGCTTTAGTTTAAGGTTCATCTCTTGCATCCAGATTTCCTCAAACGGATGCTCATGAAAGCCTGTGTCCATTGAGTCCTTTGCTTGCATGAGCTGTTTAAAACACTTCTGTATATTGTTAATGTATCAAAGTTCTGCAGAATGTTGGCACCTGAGGAGGGCCTGTACTGGAGAGCTGGGAGCTCAGCACAGGTTATAGATGTGCTCTAAGCAGTTGCTCATTGCCAAGGGAGAAATGGACTTCTGCCAAGCACCCCAGGAGGAGAATGAGCCAGGCCATGGGATGGTTAGTGCAGTCTGTGCTGATACTGTTATTTCACTTCTCTGATACCCAAGGCTGTTTTATGACACTTCTGTCATCTTGTGGAGCTTGCAAACAAAGCTCTTGGTGCTTTATTTGAAATGCATTCCTTTATATTTATGCATTTCCATAAAGCAAATCTTGCACATTCCCAAATGGGGAAAGGAGTAACAAAGGAGAATGGCAATTTTAACGGGCACTTGCTGTTTACATGCAGGAAGCACTCGGTCTGGAAGGATTAAAAATGCAGTTGAGGACTGGTGCTGTAAAAAGGTTTAATCCAGGAGCTCTGTGTTCAGTTTTCTCCAGAAATATCCTACCTAATGCGCTTTATCAGGGCATGCCCTGCCCAAAATGATCCCCTTGCAAATGGAAGGAGAAATGATAAAATAGTGAATGCTTTGTTTTGTGTGAAGTGGCCAAAGACAGGGAGTCTGAAGGGGTAGGTTTCAGAAGCCCACTGATGGACATATATTTTTTTTATTACAAGAATATTTGAGTCTCTTATTACACTTCAGTTTCAGGTAGATAAATCTGTTTCAAGGCTGAAAATGGAATCCTTTCCTGTTGTCACATATGTCAAGGCCATTATTCCATAAAAACAATGAATTAGTCCTTTTCTAAAGAGCAAGTACTCTAGAAGAGTTCCATCCCCATGTAAAATGTTGGTTTTGGGCTGGAGGGCAGCCTGGATTCAGGCCACATGGAGATGAATTTGCTGTCCTGGCCCAGAGAAAGGTTGAGCAGGATGTTAACTCCTGGGAAATGATTTAGATGTGTGTGTTAGGATCAGTGTGTTTCTTTCTCTTGTTGCTAGGATTTAAAGGTGTCATAAGAGAAAATCCCTTCTGAGTTGCTTTTAGCAATAGGTTAACACTGACAAATAGTTTCTGTTGCATTGTCTGCAGATTTGTGTCTGAGAAAGAAAGTAGTTGTGTTTTGATTCTAAAAATTACATCTGGGGCTCAAGTGCAGCTTGTCTCCAAATTCAGCCTTTCAGTCTGTAGCTAACAATGGAAGCGTCTTTCCTTTTCCATCCTTTTCTCTACTTCTAGAGGCATTTTGAGCCCCAAATTCTTGTTTTGTGGAATACTTCTGTAGAAGCAAATGGGGTTCGGGGTGTAGGATGGGCTGAGGTTCCTTTGCCATGTTCTTTCTGTAATGCTACGTGCTGCCTCAGCGTGGGGATGCCGTAGCTTGGGCTAAGAGTGGTAGTGGTTAGTTATTTTAGTGGCTGATTCCTGAGTACTAGTGAAGGGGAAAAAAATGAGCAGATACTCTTGCAATTGGATTGCTGTTTGGGCTTCTGGGGGGAAAAAAAGAGTGGTGGAGAACACCCCATAAAGTTTGTAGTAGTTATTTGAATAGTAATGGACTGGAACTGACTATTGAACTGAATTTTCTCCTGTTTGTTACTGATCTGTGATGTTTTCCTATAGAGTAGGAAATACTATTTTCATCATGATACTTCTTTTGAGAAGGTTTCTAGAGATGCTGTGGGGCTGGATAGCAGCTTGGGGAGAATTACATCTTCCTGTTGGACTCTCAGTGCTGCCATTGTACTGTGCTGTTTGGAGTATGAATATCCAGAGCGGATGTGCTCAAGTTTCACTTTTCTGAGTAAAGTCAGGGAAGAAGAAAGGCAACATCTTTATTCCACGCTCTTTTTCCTAGGTAATTTGAAAGTATTTTCCATAGATATGCTAGGAAATACAAGGTACAGCATCCTCACAAAATGCAGAGCTTTTTAGGTACAAATACCCATAACACATAGAAACATTTGGAGAAACCTTGAAGAGGAGCTTGTCACTGCCACTGGACTGTGCTCTCAGGATATGTCAGCGCTCATGAGACCTGTTTTGTTGATTTACAGAAGCTTTGAGGCTTGGCTTATTAAAGGAAACCAGAATTGTATTTGACAGCTTTTTCTTCTCTTTCTTTCTCGTAGTCTATGCAAGCAGCAAGGTGTCCCACTGATGAACTGTCATTAACCAACTGTGTGGTGGTGAATGAGAAGGACTTCCAGTCTGGGCAGTAAGTGTGCACTGTTGCTCTTTCAGCTTTGAACCAAAAAGGAATTGTTTTCAGACTTTGGGTGGGGGTGGAATGAAATATCAGCTTTGGGAAGGTGAATACAGGAGGTTAATTAACAAAACCTCTGTGTGTTTAGAGACCAAAGCTCTCTATATGCCTCTTTCTCAGAACTGAAGATAGCGAAGTGGTAAATTTTCCTCTGAAGCTTTTCTTCCTTGGGATCTGGATCTGCTCAACTAATTATAATCAGTATTTTAATGAAGGGCTTCAGGTCTTGATGTGTTTTTTTGGTTTGGTTTTAGTTTTGCTGCTGTTCCTGTTACATAGCTAGAATATTTGAAGTATTTCATGTAGACTTTTATCATTTAATTGTGTTACTAGGGGCATCCTCTCACTTTCACATCATGTTGGAGTGCTGAACAGTCAGTAGAAACTCTTGTTTTTTAGGGTTTTCATGCACAAGAACAAAAGGGGAAGGCAGCCAGAGTGTGGGCACAACAGTTTGGATTCTTTAATTACAGTTTTGGGGTGACTGATAGACGCTGACTCTGGGTTTTACTTCTGTGAGAGAAGTAGAAAACACCTCATTTTTTCAGCTCAGCCCACACAGAAGTGCTTTGTATTAAAAGAAGCCAATTCAAATTAGTTTCCTTGCTTCCCTGCAGCTGTACAGTGCCTCTCTTAAAGGTTTCAATATGTGGATTGTAGACAGAATGAACTAATTGCAGGAGGGTTTACAAAGTGCAGAAAACAAGTTCAAAAAGGTACTGAATGATACACTTAGGCCCTTAGCATAAAATACCCGGCCCATGTGAATTCTGCTGAGGTTGGAGACTAGTGGTTCTGAACTGCGGGGATGGGGGGAGAGATGTGCTTAAAGACTTGCCTCTTTTTGTGCTACCAGTCTGCTGTGCTGCTACCCTGGAGAGCTGTCCCAGCCTTTTAGTGATTAACTGTGGATTCACAAGCCCAACTTGAGTATAAAAGGCCAAACAGAAACAAAACCACCTCCCCTAAAAGATCTAAATGAGCACAACTTGTAGAGTCAGTAGCAGGCAAAAGGATGTGCTTGGACAGGTAATGGCCTGGTCTCTTTAAGTGATGGCACTAGGTGGAGTTTTTTTTCCAAAGTAATTGGCTTACAAGAATACCTGCACTGAACATTGTACCTCATGCATTATACAAATGTTAATTTCCTCAACTCTGAACATCCTGGAGCTGCCAGAGCTGCAGCACCCTCCTGCATTCCTTTTGCTTGAAGAGCCCTCATTCATGTTCGTGGAAGCAAGCAGGAAGTAACATCCCAAGGCTTGCCTGGTGAGCAGGCTGGCCATGGTTCAGTCTGTGCTGATTCTCCCTAAAAGAGCTGCCTGTTTCTAGAAATTGGGGCTCATAAAGAAAGCAGCATATGTTTGGTTGTGAGCAGATGCTATAAATTGCTTTGTAAAGCGTAAGCCTGGAGTACAGAGAAACATCACGATATTCAGCTACTACTGAGGAATGTAGTCATTCTGCTGCATTGCAGATACACTGAGCAGGACCATCCCTAGGATCTGCTGCAGTAAGGTGCACACAGTCAGCAGATTTGGTTTGTAGCATCCTAACCATGACTGGCTGCACAGAATGTTTTTTGGTAATGCTTCCATTTGGGGCTCACAGTGTAGACCTGGGAGTTTGACCTTGGATCATCGAGGTGGTTTATCCCCATGATGCCATTGTAGATCTTTTCAGGCTTCATTTTCTGCATCCTCAAAGTTGGCCAAGTGTGAGTCATCACTTTGTGACGTGTGAGTTCATGGCATACAATGCATCAGAGTAGTGCTGTGGTGTTTGATAACTTGCACCATCTGAAGTTCCTGTGACATATTTCTTGAGGACTCCTGGTGTATTTTGGAGAGGGAAGCAAGTGCTGAGAACACCCAGGCAGTGAAGGAAGGCAAGGGCACGTTATCTCAATGACAGTATTTTTAATGTTGAGAACTGATTAATTATTCTTACCTGTTATGCCTGCCTTTTACATGGGAAGACCACCCCTCTTATTTCATGCCAGTTTAGTTACCTGAAGAGCCCTGAGGAGCCTAGCTGAATAATTTACATGGGTTTCCAAACATCCATGAGAGAAATATCTGCCCGTATTGTTCAACTGCTTCCTGGCATCTTTGCATAGATATGGAGGTTGTCCTCTCCCTTACAGAAGCTATGCTCTGTCTTTACTAATACAAAACCTAATGGATGCACAGGGTCGTTTTATTGTTGGTTTGCTCAGCAAACTTACCACCAGTTTCCTGGGTCTGGTTTGAAGTGCTTCTTAAGAACTGACATCACAGCCATGGTTTGGTTCTAATAATTTCAGGCAAGGCTTTACACGTGAATTGGAGCAGCAGTTTCATCTCTTCAAGCTATTGGGAGCTATCTGGCCCTGGTGACTCACTGTTCCTTTTGTTCGTTTTGAAGCAGAGGCAGTTCCTGAGGTTGAAATGTCCCTGCTCCCCAGGCTCTCCACGCTCTTTCCTGGTGAACATCAGCGTAGGAAAATGCATTCACTTTTTCCTGCTATTGCCTTATTTTCAACATTCTTAATACTTAGGTTGCTTACAGCCTGTTGGAAAATGCTTCTGCTGCTTGGAGAAGAACCGTGGTTGTTCTTGTGCCTTTTGCAGAGTTTTCTCTAAAGAACCTGTCAGGATTTGATGAGATTTTCTCACTTGGCTGGAGGTTTTTTTTTTCAGAAAGCTGATATATTTTCGTTTTATTTCTTTTCCTTTTTTTCTTTCCTGGCTTCTCTTTGCCTGCTGTCAGGCTCTGCTGTCTTTCTGGTTCGCTGGAAATGGTTTCAGTGAATAGTATGCTCCAATATAGTTAGATCAGTTTATATCAAATCTTTGTGGCTACCCCAGCCCAGCAGTATTTTCACCAAGTATCCTCATTTTCTTGCATTTTTCTTTTTTGAAGTAAAACCCAGCGATGGTGGAGTTTGTTTCTTCCTGCAGAGATGCTGAATCTATGCACGTTAAACTCACTGTTGTGTTTTGAGCCAAACTCAGTGCGCTGCTCAGGATCCATCCCAGTCTTAAGAAGCTTTAATCCTGGGTCATTTGAACTATCTGATGAGCTGCTTCTAATAGGATGTTATTTGTCATCAGGTGTTATTTCTTGATGAGGTGTTCGAGTAGCATAGCTGGAACTTGTATTTTGCCTACAGGCATGCTTACCAATACTCTGCACCTTGCTTTCCAGGTGCCTACGTATTGATCAGGCTTATACATTCTGTGCTGAAAATCTGATTCCAGTCCTGGCTTCCTGGACAGCTTCTCTATTTTATCTACTACTCAATTGAAAATGAAACAGTCCTTGGAGCAGCAAGGATCATCTTTTGTGCCTTGGTGGCAACACTCTTCTTAATGCAGCCAGAGATGATGTTGGCCATCTTTTCTGCAAGGGTGTGTTGCTGGCTTATGTTCAGCTTGTCCACCAGGATCCCAAGTCTTTGTCTGCAAAGCCACTTCCCAGCCATTTGCCCTACAGCCTGTACTGGTGCCCAGGATTACTGCTCCCCCGATGGAGGACTTTGCGTTTTCCAGTGTTCAACTTGAATGGGATTTGTGTGAGCCCATGTCTCCACCCTGTTAAAGTCCCTCTTCATGGAAGCACAATCGGCAGGTGTGTCATCTGCACTCTGTCCCACCATCCTGGTCATTAGTGGGGAGTTTAAGTAGTTGTGGCTCCTATGGGTGCCTGTAGCTGAGCTTGGTGCCCTCTGAGCGTAGTGGTTCAGGTGGTTTTGAAACCACCACGCTGCCCTCTTAGCCAGTTGTATTTCATCAGTTTATCTGTGAGGATTGTAAAAAGCATTGCAAACATTGAGGTAAACAATACCCACAGCTCTCCCTTCATCCTTAAAGCTCACCATTTCCTCCTAGAAAGCTATCATACTGGTCAGGCCTGGTTTTCCTTCATAAATCTGTGCTGACTACTCCCAGTCACTTTCTTGTTCTTTAATACGTTTGGCTTACAGGAGTAGTTCCACTACTTTCCTAGGCTTGCATCCTCCTTGAAGATAGGAGGGACGCTTGCTTTCTCCCAATCCCCAGTACTTCCCTGATCACCACAAAGCACCAGTAAAGGTCTTGCTCTGCCTCTGTAAGATTTCCAGGGAACCATACTGCTTGTAACAGGTTTCTGGATTTATGCCTAGGACAGGAGGAGATGGAGAAGGAAGGGTGTCCATCCCTGCAGCTCTAACAGGTGATTTAGGGCCACAATGAGTGAAGAATCACTGGTCCACCTGCCAGAGGATGTATGCATTGCTCTGATGTGTTTAAAATGCTTTCTTATCCTGCTGTGCCATTAAGAGCTAGCAGTTCCTGGCAAGGCTTGCAAGCTTCCCTGCCTGTTTGGGCTAAAGCTGGTGTTGTCTAGTGGTTTTAGCTATCCAGGCCACGCATTTCCTCTAGTCTCAAAGAGCCTTATGTTCCTTCCCACCATGTGGCTGAAGCTGTTATGCACACACGATGTAGCCAGTGATCTGCTTTTGGATGGTGCTGGGTTTGCTGTGCATATGCAAATAGGAATGTATGGAGCATATGTGTATGTAATGTATTCACTGCCAACGAGGGGGGATGGCCAGGAGCGTGGGCCTTGCCTGTTGGCATAGTTCATCTGGCCTTTAGTTTCTGACTATGGATAAGAGAGGAACACCACATGAGTTGGTGGCTTCACATATCCTGTGGGTAGACAAAAGTGCAGGCAGATGTGAAGATGAGGTGAAACCTGATTCAACCATCAACCTTGCCACCAGTGCCCACAAATCCCATCTTCCTTTTGGTTTGCTTTCTTATGCCAAAAAGAAGTCTGCCTATCAGATGATAACACCTATCAGGCATAGTCTGAGGATAACTATAAGCAGCTTTTGAGTATCTTTGTTCCTGACAGCTTAGATTCTGAGAGTGAGAGACAGACACATGCAATGGCTGCTGCTCTGTCTGCTCCTGACTGTTTGTATTGTTCTGTTTTTATAACAGCATTCCTGGTCTTCAAATGCTGTCTCAGTCTGAGGTTTGTTGGTCGCTATCAAACAGGAGGAACAGCCTCAGCAGCCATGTGATTTTACTTTTTGTACAGAAATTCCTTCCATTTTTTCTGCAGTCAAACTTCAAACAATATATGAAGATCCTTGAATAGGCTTTGCATCTGTTTACTGTTGAAATCACAGCTGACGAGTACTGCTTGTATTGGGGTAAAATGTTCATAGAATCCTAGAATGATTTGGATTGAAGGGACCTTACAGCTCATCCAGCTCCAACCCCTGCCACGGGCAGGGACCCCTTCCACTAGATCAGCTTGCTCCAAGCCCTGTCCAGCCTGGCCTTGAACACTGCCAGGGATGGGGCACCCACAAACCCATTTTGCTTGTAGGTAGTCCAGAAAGCAACACTAATACAAGTGTTTGTGATACTGTTTTGCTGCTGTTATTTCTGGAGGAGTTTGGCCTGTGAGAGTGTATTTCTCACCTTTCCAAGGCAGTTTATCCCCAGATCACTGCTTTGCCAAGGCACGATGAAATCCCTGGCTGCCTCCTTCCCCTGTGCGTGGAGATCTGTCAGTTTAACACATAGGTGTTTAATTCCAGACTACTGAGTGACCTGATAGTGATACTTTGGTGTTAGATACATGAGATGTGAAACCAGTGTTGATTTTTAGATACATCAGCCTTGGTCTTTGTGGTTATAGCTTGATTCTCTTACATTTGTATGGGACAGTTCCTGAAGTAAAGGGCTACTTGGGGGGGGGGGGGGGAATATAAATAGTAGTTATTAGTACCATGTCTTGCAGTTGGGCTTAGAGATCATGTTATATCACTAAGGGTGATGGACTCCTGTGAAAGACTGCTGTGTAGACCTGCATCATGGTATAGGCCTGAAGCTTTTGTTTTCTCCTTTATAGGACCAGAAATAAGCTGGCTGGTTTCTTTTGAGTTCTCAAAAGAGCTCAATGAATGCAAAGTCTTCCTGGCTGTATAGAACAATAGAATAGTTTTGGTTGGAAAGGACCATATGGTGTATATATAATATACTTCCAATATAGTGAAGTAAAATACTGTTCTCTCTTCTAGACATGTTGTTGTGAAGACTTCTCCCAACCACAAATACATTTTCACACTGAGAACCCACCCCTCGGTTGTTCCTGGCAGCATCGCATTCAGCTTGCCCCAGGTACTATATAGTTTGATTTACCACTTTGCTACAGAACGGATCTCTTTTGAGATTAGGATTGAAGATAACTTGTAATTGGAGGGAGATGTCTGCCTAAATGTGTGCTGCAAATTTGATATCTGACAGCAGGAGTTCAAGAAGACTTTTACTGTAACTGATGAAAACTCGCTTGTATTACATTGATCTACTTTTAGTGCATGGTGGGCTAAAGATACTGGAAAAGGTGTAATTTAACCTTTTAAAAACCCACCAGAAACAAGCTATTTCCAAAAGAAAAGCCTAAACAATAGCTGCTATTCCTTGTGATTTTTTTTATTGTTCTGGTTTCCCCTGACTTTAAGGGATTTCTTTTGTGGTATTGCTCTTTTAAGGATCTGCTGGAAGTTTTTTGGCTATATTCAGTCATTGTTAGTATTTTCAGATGAAAAGTGCAGTGAAATGTGTAAAATAGATTTAACTTGCCTCCTTTCTTAATTAAGTTATCACATGTTAAATGATGGTTAGAGTAAATAATCAATACTATCCACTTCCAAATAGAAAATGAATCTTGTAGCTTGTAACTGGCTCACACAGTGAGTCACATAACACAAAAGTACAGCAATGATGGTCACTGATTTAGTGCTTTCTTAGCAGTCACTGCTAGTAACTGGTTTAGAAGCTGAGTCCATGCTGCAAACACAAGATTTCTTTTCCTCAACATATGTCTTGGCATATGCCCCAAAAGGACTTTCTGTTTTTTGACGTGTTGTTCAAACTCAGATTTGTCCGGATGAGTGGGTGAAGAGGATGTTGTGTTGACCATATGTCTAGCTATGATTTGTGATGCCCAAACTGAAAAGCAGATATCAGTAGAAGATGTTTGTATCACAGGGTTAAAGTAGATGCACTCATGGTCTAGGATTGACTTTTGTAGATTCCAGTCACTGTTGTAGAACCAGGAGAGCTCCTCTGCTAAGGAGTGAGGTAGGTTGGTTACCTCTAAAAAGTGACTATGGTTGTGTTACAGCTACTGGTAGATGAATGTTTTAGTTGGGTACTCCTAATGCTGGGTTTAATTTCCAGTATTTCCTAAAGCCTTGGAACCAGTGTTACACAAAATGTGTGCTTACCTTATGTATTCATGGATGGTCGTGTAGTAGACACAGGCTCTGTGATCTCCAAAAGTCTGTTTGCTGTGCATTCATTATGCACGTAAAGTTCTTAACCACCTTTACTCTATAATAATGTTAATTCCTAGGGTTAAAAACCAAAAGCTGTGAAAAACTTTGTATACTGCAGAGCCCCAGAGATGAAGAGCTGTGCATTTTGCAATTAGCAAGCTGGAACTGTTGGCACAGTAAAGCTTGTAGGCTGTTGTACTACATAATTATCGAACCATTTCCCACCTGACATGCAGTTCTGTACTGCACATATCTTTTACAAGGAATCTGAAGAGACCTAGAGGATTTGAACAGTTCCATTCTTACTAGTTCTCCAAACAAGTGTTTTAGGTAGTATCGTTCCTTAAAGCACATTACAGCCATTTCCTGCAACTAATGTATACAGGTAAGCTTTTAAAATGATCATGGAGCCTGTAACACCTTTCTTGCCTCTTGCACTACTGATTGTGTGAGCAGCACCTGAGCCTTGGTAGGAAATGAGCAGAATGACAAAAGCCCTATCCAGGATGTTATCTTCTGCCTTTGAGACAAGGGGTGACCAATAATATGAAGGAGGTTGAACTGAATAAATTCCTAAGGTCAGAAAATAGAATTATTAATAGAAATGATTCCATGTTTTTGACTTTTCTCTTAAATTGGAGGTTGTTTTTAAGATCCCATTCTGCCCTTTTTTGCTGCTTCTTAAGGCTCTCATGGAGGAGCTGCTTTTCTGAGTAAGGATGCTGTCTCTGAGGGGGTGTTTGTTCTACCCGATGTCAGGATTTGTGAAGTTGTTGTCTTGTTTTGACAGAGAAAATGGGCTGGACTCGCCATCGGGCAAGAGATAGATGGTAAGTCAGTCAGCAGCATGATGGTGACCTACCTTTATAAAAGCTGAATTCTCTGTTTCCATACTGAAGCGAAACTGAATTGGAAACATCTCAGATCTTCAGCCTTTCTTCAGGTAATATGAGGCCTTTGTTAGTGAAAGGGAGTCGCTTTTGTGTTTGCAGGCTTTCTGCCTCTCCATGTTTTCCAGACCTGGAGGGCTGTTTTGACTGATTTTGTCAGACATTTGCCAGTAGGGGAATCTCACTCCTTGGCTATTTTCCCAGCTCCTTTGGGTTCAGTAAGCCCATGAGCATGGATCTTGAACTTAGTCTGATGTCTTTGTCTAGAGTGGATCTCTTTGCCCTTCTACACAATCTTGCCTCACACATCTTGCTTAGAAGCCAATTCTTTTTGCTAGCTGATTTGGTTTGTTTTTTTTATACTGAGGAATAACATATAATGAAGGGGGGAGATCCATAAATGTATTTGTTTTTCACCCTTGTTTGTTTACTGGTCAGTAATGTGCCAGCTGCCTTACAGATAAGTGCTGTCTAGTACTGAAGTTATTTGAGGAAGGAAACACTAGTATTCAGCACCATTAGCTGAATACTAAGAGCATTTTAGTGATTGTACTTGTACCAGATCTTGCTATAAACTTACCAACTGTGTGGGAACATGTATTCAGAAAAATAATGCAGTAATGTTATGCAGTGACTAAATGTCATATGACTCCCTGCTGAGTGTAAAGGATTTGTAAAGTTATTCTACAGGTAGGGAGGAGTATTCATAAAAGTAGTGATTTACCAGGGCTCTTTCTTTGTCTCGTTCCCTTAATAATGGGAAAACTATGTTTTAAATGTCAGTTTTAAGTGGAGTCCAGTGCTTAGTGGTACAGTGAAGCTGAGTCCCCTTGAGCCTCTAATAACATGGTAAAGGTTTTCCAGGTGAGTGGATATTGTTAGTTTGCCTTTGTGGAAAGGTTGAGTGCCTGGAGTGGATGTTGTTGTCTTGCCCTGGGGGTGGTTCAGCTTCATCAGGTCCCGTGTTGCAGTTAGAGATGTGCATCTGGAGAAGGGTGCTGACTGCTTCAGCTGCATTCTCCATGCTGGGAGGTCACTGGTACCTCCTCAGCATGCCCTTCTGTTTCTAGGATGTTACAGGTTTTTGGGGCTGGTGCTGTCTATTGCTTTCTGTTCTGCATCCCCAGTGGTGCATCACTGCTCTCCTCTGTACCAGACACCCTCAGCATTCAGTGCTTGATGTCAGGACTACTCGTATTCAGTTGGCACTTCAGTTCTGTTGATGTGGCCAGATTCAAGCAAGAGACAGGCTCTCCCTGTTCTCTTACTTTGAATGAAACATGTATCATAGCATGGTGGATGCTTGTTTTGACATCACATCTTCCCAGGCATCTGCAGGTTTGTTCTGGAACCATTTTACTGCCAAGAGGCTTGATAGGGAATATTAATTTCCCTTATTCACTTCATACTGCTTACACTTAGCTGCGACTTCTGCATCAGATCAGACTTTAGACTCAAAGCAAATCTCCTATAATGTGCCTTAACCTTCTGGAGAAGCATCCCTGTCTGTCCTTAGCTGCAGCAACAGCCCTAAGTGGCCTCTTGTTTTGACTGATGTAACTGGTCACCTCTGTGGTTTAGGTACAGTTGGCAATGTCTTCCATGCCACTTTGCTTTCTATCCCCTTTCAAGGGCTGTTCAGTTGATTCTGCATTACTGAAGGAAACCTGGGGCACAATAGGATAGGCCCAAGTGCACCTCTGGGCTAGGGGTTGTTTCCTCTGTGTCAGAGACGAGGGGTTAACTGATGCTTTGTTCTGGGCTGTAGAAGCTTGATAGATTATATTACTGCACTCCTCTGGAGAAGAGCTGGTCAGTGTTGTTACAGAAAGCCAGTTATGACCTCTTGTCATTGATTTTTTGACAAGACAACTCTTAACACTTGCTTTTAAGCTTTCTAAAGACAGGTACATACAGCTTAGATGTAGATACTGTAGATACTGTGGTACTACAGCACGTGTGAGTTGGCTTTCATTGTCCTCATCCCCCAAAGCTTGTGTGGTGTTCGAGCTGTTTTAAAGCAAACTATTAGAGTTTTTAAAGAAATGCAGGGATTTTCAGTGGAGATACCTTGCTGTATTTTTGATCTAATAACAGAACATGAATGTAAGAGGAATAAGGGTCAGAAATAATCAGTTTTATTAAGTGCTCATTCTGAGTAGAAAAATGTGTACTGCCCAACTTAAGAGTATATTTAATATATTGTAAGGGGGCTGTCCTGTTCTGAAATGTGCTGTTTCTTCTTTCTTTGACAGTTTCCTTATACACTTTTGACAAGACTAAGCAGTGTATTGGCACAATGACCATTGAGATCGATTTCCTGCAGAAGAAGAACATTGACTCCAACCCCTATGACACAGACAAGATGGCTGCTGAATTCATACAGCAGTTCAACAGCCAGGCCTTCTCTGTAGGGCAGCAGGTAGGGGGTTGCCTTTGCTTTGGAAGTCTGACATGGTCTTCAGTAACATGCACATGCTTTCGTGCTACAGTGATGGAAGATACTGGAGAGTGCCTGGGTACCATCTCTGTGCTGCAGAGGACAGCTCATAGGCAGAGGTGGTTTGTTGTGAGAGTGGTTTCTTTGTAGGAAGTTGAACCAGCATGACTTTCACTGAGAGCTAAAGAAATCCTGTCTTTGTGAGGAAGATTCCCAAGGTTTGAGCCAGCTGGATTCTCTCTGGTGTGGCCTGGTTGGATAGAACCTTGGCAGCTCCTGGAATCTTCCTTGGAAGGAGAATTTTTGTTTGAATTTTTCCTATTGACTTGATCTTCTGCTACTTTTGGTCTGTTACTCTTAAGTATAGGACATGAATAGCACATGTTCAGTACACCAGAGCTTTACAGGGTAAAATCTATATGGAATTTATTGGGTGGTAAACTTAGTCTTTAGGCTTGTTTCTCTTCAAAAATCCTTTATGTTTTTTTCTCTTGTCAAAATCCTTTTTAGCTTTTGAATGAATGAAATTCCCC
The DNA here is from genome assembly GCF_034315485.1 of Pezoporus occidentalis. NCBI lineage: Eukaryota > Metazoa > Chordata > Aves > Psittaciformes > Psittacidae > Pezoporus > Pezoporus occidentalis. Next base: position 21,681 of record NW_026915697.1, read on the forward strand.
TTCTGTTTTTTCTTTCCACAGCTTGTGTTCAGCTTTAATGACAAACTGTTTGGCATGGTGGTAAAGGACATGGAAGCTATGGACCCCAGCATTCTCAAAGGAGAGTCTGGAGCAAGCAAAAAGCAAAAGGTAGGCTTACTGGAATTCGTGCTCATTCCCTGGGGACTGCAGAGATCCAAGTACTGATCAGGTGTTGCTACCAGGAGGAATTTGGGTTACTTGCGTTTGGAGAAGTTGCACATCTGTTTCATCTGGCTGTGCCATTTGCCTTAGAGAAGACAAGGAGCTTCCTCTCTCAGTGATGTTATTTTAGAGAAGGTGGTGTTGGTATTTCACATTCTTCCCAGTGGCTTTTGTAGTGGGAGCCTTTGCTGCTGTTTCTTGCCTTCTGAGATGTGCTTGGAGGTATCTAAGGAGCAATCAGAAATTGAGTCTAGTAATTTAATATAATTATTTGTTTCCCCCCCTTTGGCAGATTGAGGTTGGTTTGATTCTTGGGAACAGTCAAGTTGCCTTTGAAAAAGCTGAGAACTCCTCTCTCAATCTGATTGGTAAGTGCCACTCTAAATATTGCTTGTAAAATTGCTTGAAAATTGCTGCTTTTCAGGCCTCAGAGACTTGTATGCCTCAAAGTTTGTTTTTCCAGTTATAGCAGTTGACCAAATCCATTGAAAACTGCATCTCCAAATGTCTCCCAAGTGTCTGTATGAACTAGCAGACCATAAATCATAGAATGGTTAGGAAGATGGCTGGATTTGATCCTGTAGGAACTGGTCACACTTTTAGAAAGCAGTTTGTAGGTGCTCAGGATTCTCTTGAAAGCCACTGCACTGCGGAGACGCCACCCCTGCAGCAGACTCTGATGCTTCGAAACAGGGGCTTGATAAATGTCATTGTCCTCCCAGTACAAAGCTCCACAAGTGACCAACATACTGGAGCAGTTCCACATGTATCACCAGGGGGTATCTAAAATAGAGACAGAGATAGGAGGAGAAATGGTGAGTGTGACTTTAAGAGGTCCCAACAGTACCAAATTGAGTTGAGTGTGTAGAGAAGTTAACCTGCACTCCTAGGCCTAGATTAGAAGGGCACAATGGACCAGTAGGTCCAGCAAAAGACAGCAGCTAGTTGAAATAGTTTAACTCTTTAAACATCTGAGAATGCTGTTTCTCAGGGACACCAACAAACCAGTACTGCTCTCATTGCATTTAATTAAACCAGCAGGGAAACAGGAAATGAAGAACTTGTTTGGATGTGTAGCCCAAATTTCAGAGTGAGTGCAAACCTTCTGCAGTTGCCATCTCTAATGAGATCTCCTCTTCAAGGCAAGGGGCAGCTTCTGAAGAGCTCTTGGCTTTTCTTCACTTCTGAAAGTGCTGCTCTTCAGAAGCTGGTGGCAGCTGCAAAACACGGCGCAGTGGGTTCATGGGGTGTTTAACTGTCCGTGCAGCAGGATTATGGACAAACCTGAACTTGTTCTAAAGAGACAGTTTCTAAAGCCTCAGCAAAGCAAACCATGTACCATTTCAGACTTCACTAGCAAAGAAATGGTGGAATAATTGCTGAGTCCTCCAAACATTCAATTAGAAGCTGGTGTAGGGCTAGGGAGGGATCTGGTTTGTTCCCAGAGTCACCAGCTTTGGTGATGGGGACGTGGGCCACAGAGTGGGCAGTGGGGGCCCCTTCCCTGGAGCTGGCTTTGTGTGTGGCTGGTAGCTGTCCTGAAGGACTGGTGGCTGCCCAGCCAGACTAAATGCTCTGTTAGTCTGGCAGTTCCTATCAGTGTTGAAAAGGAGGCTAGTAACCAAGCCTACAGTTGCAAATACCTCCCTTGCTGGTAATATGGCTTTAGGGATTCTTTTCTGGGTGTGATTCAAGTCCTGTACCTGAATCACACTCTTTTTCTTTTTTATGTTGCTTATTTTCCTTTCCTGTTTTGTTCCCTCTGTCTGTAATCCTTGAGCTAAGAAACTTCTTTTGCTGCTGCTCTTCCACGGATAAGAAGTGGTAGGTGAAGGTTGCTGGGAATAGGGGTTCAGGGAACCTGGTCAGCTCAAGTGAGCACTCAGTTGAGTTTCAATGCTCATTATTTTTGTAGTGAGCTTCAAAGCACAGCTCTGCTAGACTATACTGTGTTGCTAGAAATTAAACATATGAGGGTATCAGCCACTGAGGAAAGCAGAATTCAACTCATCCAGCATTGCAGGAGCTTGTGGCAGAGGCTGAGTTTTGATGCTGCCCTGAGGTCCATAGGTTGCATTGTAGATGACTATAATTAAGCATATTAACTGGCAGGGACACCTTCCACTAGAGCAGCTTGCTCCAAGCCCCTGTGTCCAACCTGGCCTTGAGCACTGCCAGGGATGGGGCAGCCACAGCTTCTCTGGGCACCCTGTGCCAGCGCCTCAGCACCCTCACAGGGAAGAGCTTCTGCCTGAGAGCTCATCTCAGTCTCCCCTCTGGCAGGTTCAAGCCATTCCCCTTGGCCTGTCCCTACAGGCCCTTGTCCCAAGCCCCTCTCCAGGTTTCCTGTAGCCCCCTTAGGAACTGGAGCTGCTCTAAGGTCTCCCCTTCAGGAGCCTTCTCTTGTCCAGGCTGCCCCAGCCCAGCTCTCTCAACCTGGCTCCAGAGCAGAGCTGCTCCAGCCCTTGCAGCATCTCCATGGCCTCCTCTGGACTCACTCCAGCAGCTCCACATATTTTACTTGGTTGATATTCCAAGGCATATAATGACCTGTGATGTTCCTCCTAGCATGTATAGGTGTGAAGAGTGGTCCTGTGGGAGAGCTGAAAGATTGGAAATAGGAATCCTTCTTGGTGATTCAATTTCAATATCTGCAGACAAGACAAGAGTTTCTTATGCCTCAATTTACTTCTGTCAGTTTGGTACTTTATTTAATCTTCTCATTGATCTGAGGCAGGGGCACTTAATGTGCTTTGTTAGTCTCTAGAGAATTGTAAAGCTCTGAATAATTAAATTCTGAGAGAGGAGATAAAAGTCAAGTAAGTGTCATGGAGCACTGCCTTCAATAAAGGGCTTTTCTTTTTTTTTCAGTAGAAACGAATTGTAACAATTAAAAGCAAGCCAATTCTATTTCTCCTACTTAGCATGAAATGATGTGTTCTAAACCCAATGGCAGATGTTTGAATTCAGTCTGCAAGAACTTCATTGTGAACAGATGCAGCCAGAAGGGGGGAGTGTAGGCTAAGCTCCATGGGAAGAGGAACATCCCTGGCCCAGTGGTCTGATCTAAAAGCTGTAGTGGAGCAATGAGGTAATAAATACACAGTAATCAGTGAATTGAATGCTCACTGCTGCCCTGCACAGTGCTGTGTATAGGTGCTGTATGTTATATGTACTACAAAGTTGTCCCTAAGCTGTTAGTAAAAGGCATGTTCTTGTTTGATTTGCTGCACTTGAAATTGAAATACTGGTTCCAGGTGTGTTCAGTCTGAGATTAACAGCAGTGTAATGCAGCTAAACCCAAACTTTGGCTTAGTGTACTTACTGGACTAACTCATGCTAAATCATGATCTGGCTTGACCTGAAGTATTTGTAGATGAGATTATGGAACAAATCAGCAAAATGCACAGTTGTAGTTTGCCCCCACTGGCTTTTTAGGGGAGGTAATGTCCATTTTCAAAGTGGTGGTCACAGAGCTACAGATCTTTGAGCCTGAAATCTGTACTGAAGGAATCAATAGAAACTGTAATAAAGAATTTAACTTGTGAATACCTGTCTGAAGGTGCTACACTGAGAAGGTCAGCCCTGCTTCATGGTCTCACCAGAGTTCATTATGGAAATCAGAAGGCCCGGGCATAAGGGTTGGCATAGGCTGCTTGTTTTGCAAGGCTGTTCCAGCACAGTTCTTTATCAAAGTTTCTTTAAAAAGAATCTGAACAAAGATCTGTAAGAGAGAAGGTCCTGGCATGAGTAGATGAGTGATGAAAGGGTAGAAGTAAATAGCCAGGGCCAGTGGAGTTCAGCATGAATCTGTGCTGGGGCCTTTGCTTTTCCTTATAATTATTGAATAAACTGGAAAAGAGAGTGAGTAATGAGGTGACAAAGCTTGCTCTTATGGATCTTGGTGACTAAGAAATCAGATGGCAGAGGGAATTCAATATAAATAAATATAAAGGGATGTGTGGGAGGAAAAACACTCGTAACCTCGGTCAAAAATGATTGCTGTTTTGGGCCAAGATCCCAGGTCTGATAGTTTCAAGGAGATGCTGGACCCATGCTCAGTAGCAGCCTGAGCCCTGTTGTCAAGAATTATTACTCATGATTAATAAAAGAACATGAACAAAGCAGAATATAGTTTTGTACTTGCATTTAATTTACAATAAGCCCAGTGCATGCAGTTCCTGTCTGTCAAAGAATGTAGTAGAAATAGAGGAGACTGAAAGGGGAGCAAGGGTGTGCAAGTGTGGAGCAGCTGCTGCATAGGGAAGGAAGAACAAGTGAGGACTGCTCTGCCTGCAAAAGGCATGACAGAGGAGGACACAGGACAAAGCTGGTATCATCCCAGGTAGCCTGAAAGAGAGTGGAGGCTGATACTATTTAGAGAAATTGTGGCTGCCCCATCCCTGGCAGTGTTCAAGGCCAGGTTGGACACAGGGGTTTGGAGCAAGCTGATCTGGTGGAAGGTGTCCCTGCCCATGGCAGGGGTTGGGACTGGATGAGCTTTAAGGTCCCTTCAACCCAAACCATTCTAGAATTAGTTACTGCCTTTTCAGATACAGGACTTGGGAGACATGAAATGAATCTGGTAGGAGCTGGTTCAGAAACATGAAAGGAGGTGTTTGGTTATGCAGACAGTGGCAGGCATGGTGAGATGCTGTAAGGCACTCTGGGTTCCAAGTTTACATGGCTCCAAGGGCACCTAGGTGAATTTGTGGCAGAGAAACTTACCATGGATCCTTAAATATAGAGGAGCAACACCTGGCTTGTGAAAGCCCTGAAGTGGACAGTTGGAAGGCTGGGAAAATAGTTGACTGACTAAGCAGGAGTCTCTGGTGTACTGCCCTTGCATCTTTGTCGTAGTGCATCCTCCTGGCTAACATCTGCTAGGACCAGACTTCAAGTTAGCTGGACGTGGGTCCGACCTGGTAGAACTGTTTTTGTGTTTGTACTTCTGTTTGCTTTATTCTGCTGTGCTCTGGGTTTGGACTGATTTCTTGGTTTTGCAGGTAAATCAAAGACCAAGGAGAACCGCCAGTCTATCATCAACCCTGACTGGAACTTTGAGAAAATGGGCATTGGGGGCCTGGACAAAGAATTCTCCGATATTTTCCGGCGAGCTTTTGCTTCTCGAGTTTTTCCACCTGAAATTGTGGAGCAAATGGGTGAGTGTAATCCAGAGAAATATGGCTGGGTTACAGGATACAGCCTACTTCTGGTTTGTAAAGACTGGGTATCAACTAACAGCTTTATGATGCTATAACATAGCAGTTTCTTAGGGATCTAGTAGACTGACAATGCCTGTTCTTCCCCTCTTGCTGCTGAATGTGTTTCTTGTTGCTTGGCTAGAGAAGGGGACAAAGAAACAACATGAATACTCAACACTGAATGAATGAGATACATGGTTTAAGGGAATACTTTCCTGTTGGAACTGAAATTCTTTTGGATGCTGCATTTATTTGTAGCAGTGAGACTGAATGCTCCTATTCCTGACCTACTGAGCTGTCTATATAGGTCAAAGGAGATTCTGTCTTACTGATGCTGCTCTATATATTAAGTATCTGTTGTCCTGGATTATGTGTCCAGTTGCGTTGTAAACCTGTGTCCTTCTCACCCGGGAAATAGAGCATCTTGTGTGACCTATGCTTGGTCAGATTTGAAGTGCTGGAGAGGATGCACAAGCTGTGGCATGCCTTGGGGTTTGTGAAATAAAAGCTCAGGTTCTAAATATAACTTTTTGAGGGGGAGGGCTGGGGGAAGGAAAGGCAGTCCCATGACTTTGTAAACATGTGCTGGCAGGTGCCTAAATGGTGCTGGTTTTGATATGTAGTAAGCAGTATGCAGCTGCAGGTGTCTTATTTTGTCCCATAAAGTGGCTGGGGCTGTTATAGCTGGTCCTTGTTCTCTGAATATAATCTCTGTGGGTTCATATTTAAACTTGGAACCTGTAGCTGTGTAATTCCTGTGTATGTTTATGTTTCTTGATCCCCCTTCCCTCTCCCCACAAATGAAGCAATTGAGCTTTTGATTACAAAGCTGATTTTCATCAGAAGATGGGTCCTGTTTGTGTGTGGCTGTCTCCAGTGCTCGTGGAAGCGATGTTAAACTTCCCTGTGAAGTGAATTAGATCTTTTCTTGGTGATTTGAACACCTGAGGAGAAACCCTGGAGAAACCCTGCAGGCCAAGCCCAACTGGTGCACAATTCTCTCCTGCCTCTTCACTTCACATCCATCTGATAGCAAAGGTTTTCTGGGGTCTGATCTTGGGTTACTGGGTTTTTGCAGCTGTGAGCAAGTCATAACTTCTTTCTGCTTGACAGTATCAAATACTTAAATTTGTTAAATATATATGCAGAGAGAGGAAATGAGAGAAATGGTGTTGGCTGTGGAAAGAAAAGCTTTTACCTAGATATTCTGTTGTGCCCAGTACAGAAATGCTGCTGACAGCTGGCCTTTGGAAAGAGCAGCATCCCTGACTTGAAATATTCTTACCTTTTGAAGCAGTTATCGTGTATATTCATGGCTGCAGTACAGAGTTCTTAGGTGTGACCATATGTTAAGGTAAAAGATGTACACTTTGGTAATTCTCATCAGTGTCAGTGGGCTGTGATGAGGAAATGTGAGTAGATTAGAGACAATTAGAGCTTGTTTTCATTTTCCGTAGCAGGGTTGGAATTAGGTGATCTCTAAGGTCACTTCCAACCCAAACCGTTCGGTGGTTCTCTGATTTGGTGGTAGCTTCTCCTGTTCAGCTTCCCTGGCTGTGTGCAGTCTGGCAGTACAATAAGCAGTCATGTGTCAGACTACGATTGCGTTCCCTTGGTATTATCATTAGCTGAACTAACCTGTCAGCTGGGTGCTCCTTGGGGGTGATGTGCAGCGGCTGCCTTTGCCATGGAGGACCTACATCTCCACCAGGTACCTCTGGAGAAGGTTGGAATCCTTGCTGACTGCAGGTTGTGGAGCTGCTTTGCAGGGTGTGCTGCTCAGATGGTTCCTCCTCTTAATTGGTGTTGCTTAATACAGGAAGACAAAGATTCTCTGAAGGACCACTTGTATTTTGATTACCCTGGGCAATGAATTAAAGGTGTGCCATAGTATTTATATAAATACGCAGACCCTTACGTGTGCGTGTTTACACACATACTCCACAAAGCAGCATTTTTCTGGTAAGAAGGTAGGCTCCCAGCAGAGCTCTCAGCTCTGTGATGAACCCCAGGGCTAAAGAGCTTATCTGAAATGCGAAAAAACAAAGCTTTCTGACATTCATTTGCTTTGCCTTAGTTATAACTTGCTCTCAACTATATTTCAGATCTGAAATGTCAGTGTGACAGCTGTTCACCTTTGTGTGTAATTTATTGGGAAAGGAAAAGAAGGAATTTGCTTGCTATCTGGTGCTCTAGTGCTCACCCAGAGCTGGGTTTTGCCCAGTGCTCACAGACTGCAACTCCCATGCCAAATGCAATAAATATTTCTGTCCCGTAACTACATAGAGGCTCTATAGACCCCTCAGAGATTACTTACAATTTGTGTGTGGTGTATTTGACTTCCAAGGAATGTGCTGGGTTTGGAGCATATAAAGCAACAGTAGTTAACCGTATCATCCAAGGGTGTAAATGCTACTCTGATGCTACAATCTTTGGTTTATCCAAGAAAAGAAGCCTTAGCTCAGCTTCAGCTGGTCATTAAACCTTGCCATAGCTCCCTGCTGCCTAAGGGGCAATTTACTTTTCCATACCCACGCTTTTCCCAGCAAAAATGGAAATAAATAAATCTGGATGAGGATTGAGGAAGGTGTCTTGAAACAAAAGGGGCTCTTCTGTCTTAGTGCCCTCTGAGGCCTCCCCAGCAGTGATACTTTGACGGAAGGAACTTTACACTTGCAGGGCACTTTCAGCTGGGAAGTGATTTTCCTGATTTGTGGCACATTAATTGTTGTAAAGGCCACTGAAAAAGCAGATTCTGGATGTACATGTTGTTACAGTTCATTAACAGGTATAGAAATCTTTGGTGATACAGTCCTCTTAAAAGACTGAAATAGAACCAGAAAGAGCCCAAATTCCCCACCCTCTCCTGTTACCATCGCTAAGTAGGTTAAGTCAGACTTCTCCAAGGTGATTTCTGTTTCCTCATAGCCTTTGTAACATGTCCTCTGACCTCTTGGGATCAGTTGGTTTCAGAGCTCTGTATTTTTGAGTACAGATCACTGTATAAAAATGAAGTATAGACAAAACACAAGATGAGCATTCACATTAGCAGGTAGTCAGGTATTATTTTCTTCCTTGGATTCTGCCTGTGAGGTGGAGGCTTGTCTTTTAAGCTGCCTTAAAAATGGATACATTAATGTTCTTGAAGTACTCGGATATTATAAGAGAGGAATAATAATGGAAAGGATCTCATGCAGCCTGTTCTTAAAATAGGATCATTTTAATGAAAGAATGGGTGTCAGACATGTCTAACCTGTAACTGGGGTGACAGGAATGGCAGAGCGTCCCAAGGAGGCCTATTGCACTGCTTCCAGCATCTTCACCATCAGCAGTTTTCAGGTGCCTGTTCTCAGCCTTGCAGCAGTTCATGCATTGCTTATTTCTGTTATGCTTTTGGAGGAGGCTTTTATGTACTTGCCTGTTGGTGTTTCTCTTCATTATTCTCAAGGCTGAGATCTGAGATTCTTAAACCATTCTCATAACCTCTGGATCACCAGTCGTTGTTGCTTCTGTTCCCTTGGTCATTTCTTCACTGCTTAGAAGTGTGATGACCAAAACAGGGCACAGTAGTTGAAGTGCTCACCAGTTCCAGCTCAGTTGGTGGCTTTTGCCTGTGCCTCAGTATATATGCCTCTTTATAACCCTCAGGAGGGTGATTTTTCAGTTTTGCAACATGCATGTAATTATTCCTACCCCAATTTAGAAACTGGTGCATCAAGTTACATCGGTTTTAAGTGAATTTAATCCTGCCCATCAGTTTATTTGTAGATCTTGGTTTTGTAATGTGCAAATGCAATAAGTGTATTCTCTTCCGTCTTCCAGGCTATTAGTAAAAGCACTGCATACCAGTAAATTTGGGCTGGATCCTTTCTTGTTGTACTTTAAAGTTTGTAGGGTTTTTTTCCGTTAACTTTGTGTTTTTCATTCAGCTTACGTGTTTCCTACATGCTTATGAAGATTTATAAGACCTGTTTATATCTTTATGAAAGTCTAAATCTCCTTCTATTGCTTTGTTTCCTCATAGGATCATAGAATGGTTAGGGTTGGAAAGGACCTGAAGATCATCTAGTTTCAACCCCTCTGTGTGTAACCTCCTACCCTTTCCTAGAGGGAAGTTGTCTCAGGCTGATCTAAGAAATTCCTTTTGGCTGTTTCTTGTATCCTTGTTTTTTTCTACCTGTTTTAAGAGATATTGTGCCAGAATTTTCCAGTAATTAAGGTAGTGATAAGACCAGATCACACAATCAATAAATAGTTCAGACTGAAAGGGATCTCTCAAGATTTAGTCCAAGCCCCTGCCTCCCTTCCTTTTCCCTTTATAACATTATGGATGACATTCACTTTCTTCCCCCCAGTGTTTCCCCCACCCTGTCCAAGTCTCAGTGACTTTGAGATGATTTCACCTACTCTTGAGTGCTCTTGGGTGAAGTTCATGTCCAGGTAATCTGCAGATATCTAATATGCTTGAGGGCTGGGTCTTGTTCTTTTCCTGCTCCTATTTCCTATTCCTGCCCTTTTGTTAGTGATCTTCATAATAGCTGCCGCATAACACATGAAGTCTTCATAGAACCAGAGAATAGTTCGGGTTGGAAAGGACCTTAAGATCATCCAGTTCCATCCCCCCTGCCATGGGCAGGGACACCTCACACTAAACCATGGCACCCAAGGCTCTGTCCAACCTGGCCTTGAACACTGCCAGGGATGGAGCATTCACAACCTCCCTGGGCAACCCATTCCAGTGCCTCACCACCCTCACAGGGAAGAATTTCCTTCTTATATCCAATCTAAACTTCCCCTGTTTCAGTTTTAACCCGTTACCCCTTGTCCTGTCACTACAGTCCCTAATGAAGAGTCCCTTCCCAGCATCCCTGTAGGCCCCCTTCAGACACTGGAAGCTGCTCTGAGGTCTCCACGCAGCTTCTCTTCTCCAGGCTGAACAGCCCCAACTTCCTCAGCCTGTCTTCATACAGGAGCTGCTCCAGCCCCTGATCATCCTCGTGGCCTCCTCTGGACTTGTACAGTTCCATGTCCTCTTTATGTTGAGGACCCCAGAACTGCACACAGTGCTCCAGGTGAGGTCTCACAAGAGCAGGGTAGTCTGAAGTTAGTGTTTTCTTTTGTTAGCTTTTCTTAATTGAGAGGTGTATCAATGCTTCCTCCTGAGGTGGTGATAAAATGAAGTGCTTTACTCACACTGAAGCACATGGTTCCCTGTGGCCAGTGAGGCTGAATCTGGTCACTTAACTCTTCCTCCACGTATCTAAAGACCTCTGTGTGTACTTTCTTTGTGGAGGACTGCTGGGCTCACTGTGTAAATCTGTAATCTGTTCACATACTGAATTGCTGAATGCAGTCTTGGCCTTTGTATCAGAAAGGATGCAGTAAAACTGGAAGCACTTTGGAGGAAGTCATCATGGTGGTTGGACCAGAAAAGCTGTGGATTGGCTTGAAGATCTTCAACCTTGGGAAGAGACCGGTGTGAGAGATAAGAGAGAGAGGACTTCAAAACTGTGCATGGCCAGGAAAGAACAATGTTTGCTCTTTTGACACAGGAAGTTGGAAATGTGGAGGTCTCAGATGGCAGGCTTGGGAGGAAGGGAAGGGGCTTCACACCAAGTGTGCTGCAAGGAATTTCTGTGTTGGTGGCCGTAGTCAGATACTGAGAAGACTTTTGCTCTTACTTCACCTGGCTGCAGTTGTGGTGTTAGTTAGCAGGCAACATCACCACTTGGCAACCACAGTTTTAGTCCAGCTGGAAAACCAGGCTTTGAGACATCCCAGTCACCTTGTTATGTTGATACTTGTTTATGCTGTAATGCTCTGTGGGTAAGTGTTCCATAAGGCATTTACAAATTACACCGTGTGGACTTTCTAAGTAGACAGAAGTGATCCAGCTTTATTCCAAAAAGGAGAAAAGGCTGGTGAGATTTATGGCTATTAACATCCAGGTGGGAAATGCCTGTAAACATCAGCTGCTGTGTTCAGCAATCCATTCAACAGCTCTGCATAATCTTCATCTTAAAGTAGCTGTGTTCTTGTAGCTTCTCTATTAAGAGGCAGAGGCATTTACTCTTCTGCTACAGTGATGGCTTCTTTTAAAGATGATTTTTTTTGGTAGATGCTCTTATCAGAATCCCCTTTTCTGCGAGTCCTGATTTTGTTTGTGTAGCCAAAGGCATTCCGTTGGGAGCTTCTCTAAAGCTGATTTATTTTCATTTTTATCAAATTCCATCAGAAATTGATAAATGTCCTGCCATTGTCATAAATCTAGTTATTATCTCCTTATATATGCGTGCATTAAACTTCTCACAGCTAAACCAAGTATGCTGAGAAAGCTATAGGAAGACCTTCCTGACTTGGTTGTCTTCTCTTTGCAGTGACAAACGATTTGATAGATCAAGAAACTGGCTATTGAGAGTCCTTTTAAAATAAACCCTTCTGGTTTAGGTGTAGCCTTTGCCCTGTCTCAGCTTTGAATTAAAAACACAAACAAGTTACTTGAGTCTTGCTACTTGTCAGTAGTACATAAATCCAACAGGAAGATTAACTGGAGGCTGGAGTAGTTCTGGGTTTACAGGATGAGAGGAGGGGAAAATCCCAATCAGCTATATTTTGGGGGAAATTTTGCCTGTGTGGCAGGTGAAGTCTGGGAACCCTGATCTGACTCAAACCTGCTTGAAGATGAATGTGCAGAGATAAGCATCTCTCCCTGATGTGTGCAGGATCGGTACTTCACATCCCTGCAGTTTCCCCAATAGGTTCATCTCAATGATACAATCACACCAGAATGCTTTGATTTTAATTAAAAGGGGAATTACACTCCCAAGGAGAAAACCCCTGTTACACTAAAACATTCTTCTGATCTCTCCAAAGAAGTGACTAGTGAGAGCTGAACAAATAAACTTGATCTTGTCTTTGGGTAAGTGACGTTCTGGTTCAAAATAGCATTTGACTTCTCTTGGTAACACAAGTAACTTTCCCATTCTTACCAGGTTTTATGATTTTTTCCCTAATGTTTTGTGCAGAATGTTTCCCATGTTGGTGTATTTTAGTTCCTGTTAACATACTTATTCAGCCTCTAACGGTACGTCATTAAATTTCATCATTAAGTATCACATTACAGGAATGACCTTTGATTTGGAGGCCTAAAGGTAAGCTGAAGGAGTTGGAGATGTCTGCACTGCTAATCATTTGTGTTTAGAAGATTCTCATAATAGTATTGACATTTGGGCTGCATTGGTGAAAACAGCAAAAGGGAGATAAACTTAATCAAAATTCCTTTGTGGTGCCCAGGATCCCACTGTGATCTGAGACATCACATTTGTAGTTTGTCATCACCTGCCTATTTTAACAAAGTCCTGCTTGTGTTTAGAACTTACTTAGGCAGGTAAAGGCAGCTCTGCAGGGAAATCTCTGCTGTAGTGCCTAGTGGCAATTTTATTGGAAGAGGAACTAATTGCCTTGGTTTCAGGAATGTTCTGCCACCCGGCTAAGACCCAGCTCTCAGTGTTGCTCATTCAGTGGCAACCAAGTCGTGGAGCAGATGGTCAGTAATGTCCTTGATGTTCAGATGTGGGGGAACTAAAGCCTGCGTGTGAAATACCCAGCATTGGCTGAGCTTATCAGGGTATGATTTGGTACATGTTGAGTTGTCTCTGGGTACCTGCTGGGCCCCAGAGCTGGTATTTGTGCTCTGGAGGGGTGAATAGCAAATGGCATTAGAGTACAGCTGAGGGCTTGGGCAGGCAGCTGAAGCAGAAGCCAGCCTTTGACCAGCTTGCTTTCTTTTTTCTTCCTCCAACAGCTTCTGTCCTTTATTAGGTAAGAGATGATGCTCTCTCATGGTAAGCAAATTTGAATAGGAAGAGGGTAAACATCCTAAGAAGCTTTCTAAGCAAGTTTATCCGAAGGCCAGGGTGCTCCTGCTGGAACTGCTGCTTTGCCTTTTACTTTCTATACGCTCCCAATGTGGGGCACGAGACAGCCATAGCCCTTTGCGAAAGCTATGTTAGCTCAGGTAGAGGAAGGGAATATTGGAGCTTTTCAAGAAGCTCAGGTTTTGGGGGCTGTAAAAGAGAAACTTCTAGTGGCTATAACTAGGTTGTACGTCCTTCTAGAAGAGAGAGTGTGGATTGTAGGAGAACTAGGGAAAAAAAAGTAGAACCAGACTGTGCTTTGTGTTTCTTCTTTGAAAGCATACTAGAGAAAACTAATCCTCTACGGCACAATTTCCCTGCCTCTCTCTGGATGCTCCCAGGCCTGTTTGCATACATGTGCCCTGACTTGCCAGTAGCCTTTTGATAGCCTCTCTGGTTGAGCTCAGCAGAGCTGTCTGAGCATCAGTTTGCTTGGGATTTCCCTTCAAAGCATCACTCATCATCGAAATCCTGCTTTGTGCTGTTTGGCTACAGAGGTGATCATGTTCCCTCACGAAACACGTTAACAATACCTTTCGTGACATTGATTTGACAGGAAGAGCTTTTAATTTATCTACGCCTCAGTCGTTCCTGTGCGAAATTCATCTTTACTGACAGTCCATGGTGTTTATGTACTTGACTCGTAGATGCCTGAACGTTGACTAAGGAATTCTTCTTAGCTGAAGCTCTTGAATTTTATCTTTTGTAGTAAATTTTTTATCTGCAGAGAAGCCCAGAAAAACCCTTCAGCTTTATTCCTGTGCTCATTCAATGCAGCACTAGTGCTCTGTGGGACTTTGCCCTCCTCATAGCAATGTTCTCATGAATCTTCATGCCAGTGTACAGACAGCCTGAAAGAGAAAGCGAGCAGCGCATATGGGTAATAGAAGTTGTTGCGTGTTGAGCAGTTATTTAGATTGAAGTTAATTCTTTATTGCTGTAATATTCAGGAGTAAATGAAATCACAGTTGAGTATTGGTAAGTTAATACAGGATTAAAGTACTTTAAAGGCAAAAGGTTGCTGTGAGGTGTGTGTAGTTGTGAGGATTCTTGTGTGGGGTGAACTTACCACATAGCTGAGACAAGCCAGAAACCAGAAAGGAAGTCGTTCTATGTGGTGACAAATAACTCCCTGTGCCCAAGCTCGCTGAACTTTTGATGATGGTAGAAACTGAACTTGCTTCCTCTAAGGCTGAGCTCTGTGCCTTCACTCTGCTACTTTGTTGGGCTTTGCTTTTAATGTGTGTCTTAAGCACTGCAGGACTCTTGTTGGGTGGTTTGCAACCTTAACAAAGGCTGCAAGAATATGGTGTAAAATGAATGCATTGTGAATGTCATCTACAGCATGAAACAGTTTCTACTGATGAAGGTCTTGCTTTCTACCTCAGACAATTAACACCTCGAGATTTCTAAGGTTTAGGTAAATTTTCTTGAAACAAAATAGGTGGGGTTTTATCTTCAGATAGGTTCCTCTGTTTCCCTAGAGAAGAGAATTTAAATGCCAGTGCTCCTGCACAGTGTTCAAAGTCCTGTTATTTGCATGAATGCTTCAGGTCTTCCCGGTTACAGGTCAGGCTTTTGGGGCTGATGGTTCTAGTGATTCTTAGAAGCCTTTTTGTTTTCTCAGTATTTCTCCTATGAACTTGCAATTATAACTAGGTGTATTGAAGGGAACTCATCAAAGCCCAATACAGGGGTAAGAAGTTAGGCCATTATTAGATGATACTTCTTGTTTTCTCTTTCAAGAGTCAGATTAATGTTTTTGATCCATGTCTACACTGGGAGCTCCCAGTCTGTTGAGTAACTGTGAGGGTCTCATGCTTTGTTTTCCTTATGGATATGAAAATTAAACTCAGTTGAAGCTCTTCTGTGAAGAAAGGCTTCCTTTGTAGGCACTTCTTCCTCTGGAAGAGAGAAACCAACCAGGTGCAGTGTATGCCTTTCCTAAATTGCTGGTACATCTTGGCTTGGTATTCAGGGCATATGGTGATATAAAAGAAGTGTCTGCAGCCCCTCAGCATCCCTAGAGTTGGGTTTTGTTGAACTGAAAAGTTATTCACATGTTTACCAAGTGGTCTTTATTGCTTTGGATTCCTAACCAGAAGTTATAATTCAGGCTTTCAGTCCTTAGCTGTTAACTTTGTGTGCTTAATGCATGCAAGAGCATTTGTGCTCTTCTGCAAGGTATTTTTCCTGGCCCTTGCCACATCATTGGAATGATTCTGACCCAACTTGGCAATTCTGTTTGAATTTCACTGATAAAGGCAGTGAACCTGAGTAGGGTTAAGACTAATGTACGTTGCAGCCTGATCCCTGTAATAGCACTACTGTAAGCAGCAATTCCCTCTTCCCTATACTGCTCTTTCCATCATAAGCCTGCTTTCTAAACATGTTCTCTCTTGTTCTAGGCTGCAAGCATGTGAAAGGCATCCTCTTGTATGGACCTCCAGGCTGTGGTAAAACACTTATGGCGAGACAGATTGGCAAGATGCTGAATGCCAGAGAACCAAAGGTGGTCAATGGTCCAGAAATCCTCAATAAATATGTGGGCGAGTCCGAGGCCAACATCCGCAAGCTGTTTGCTGATGCAGAAGAAGAACAAAGAAGGGTAATGCAAACATAGATAAATGGCATGGTCAGGATGAATGTGCCTAAAGAATGGCCGGAAAAGAGGTTTATAATCAGAAAATTACTGCTTGCATTAAAAGCCTGAGTCACTCCTTAGATTATAGTTATTCCCTGCAAGTCAGGGAATATTAGTGTTCTACAGATGGACACACTGGCTGTTGGAAAAGCAATCTCGGAACCTAACAAGGTAGCTGTGCTGGGGATGGACAGTTAGCTTCAATTCCATGCAGGGTTATTTTCAAGTAATACAGTAGGGCCCATCATGCTGTGCTTTGTATTATGGGGTGTCACCTGCTCAAAAAGTGCTGAAAATTGGGATTGCACAAATTTTGCTCTTTTCTCTTTGTTTTGGTGGAGGAGACATGATTTAGTTGGACTTTTTGCTACTAAATTCAGGTGGCACATATCATAGGCTGAATTTCAAATAAGCTTTCACGGTTCAAGTTTTTGGTTTACAGCCTTATGGGTATATTGTAAGCCTTAAAGTGCTGTATCTGATACGTCGTTACTTTTCCTCAGCAGGGCGCTAATGGATGGGATAGTGTCTCAAAACCAGAGAGGTCTTTTAAATTGGAAGTGGAGATGATTCTGTTTTCCCTAAGCTTGTTTTTTTTCTTATCCATTACTTCAGTCGGCTGTCAAAAGCCCCATCTTTAGTTTAAGGGTGTAAATACTTATTTCATGTGTGCTATAGTAATTTTTCTGCTGTGGATCACTTCATCTTGACAGATCTTTCTGATAAAGAAAGTACAATGTCAGGCAAGCCACAGCTGAATACAGGGAGGGCTTTTCAGAAGACATTAGCAAAGGACATTGTATCCCTTAATTTTATTTGCACCTAAGAAGGCTGCAGGTTTTGACAGTGGCTTGAAATAACTTCATTTTCTTCTGCAGAAGATCTATTAATCAGTAAGTCAGCTTTGCATGGTAACCCATCCAAATGGAAACAGTCTCCTTCTCTCTGCTTATTGCAGTCTAACTGAAAGCTGTGAGCTGCTTTTCCTTTGCAATAACACACCTGTTAAAATAGGCTTTATAATGGCTGGAGGGAATGGTCTTGATGACAAGTTGCAAGATTAAAAAGGTCTCGAAAAGGTTGGTATTGTAATGACTTGTGTCTGGGGCAGATTGCCAGGGACAGCACATTTACTCAGCATTAATATGGCCTCCACTGGCCACAAAAGATGTTTGAGAGGTGGAATTTGAAGGGAAGAAGCTTCATAATACAGTCACAAAAAGTATCCTGTTCTCTTACCAGCTGCAACTGCTTCACCTTTGAGTGAACCTGGAAATAAGCAGTTTTGTTCCTGATTGGCACCGAACAAATGGGCTCCTTAAAAATGTTCAGAACAAAGCTACTCTGGCAAAGCCTGTATTTACTAACTTCAGTGCAACCAGGAGTATTTCCCACACTGGGTGCTTGCCTCTACAGACCTGCTTCGTTCTCCATCTCCCTTTTGGATGGCTTTCCCAGATAGTCAGTACTGTGACCCTGTGTCTGAGCTGTGTGTTCCAGCTTTGGGCTTGTGCTTTTCCCCTTCAGCCTAGTCCTCTTCCTTGGATGTCAGCTGTGAAGCTGTATGTTTGGGCAAAGCCTACCATCCCATTTTGGAGGATGGCAAGATGTCATTCTGGGAAGGGGTCACACATAACGTGATACTAAAAGCCCTTAGAGTTATCAATGTTCTGTATCTGTGGGGCTGAGCTTGTTGAGAAGTTACTGTTTTGTTTGGATGGCTTTCAGTGATGACATGTGGCATTCCTGACATGTTTTTCTCTCCACTAGCTTGGAGCAAACAGCGGTGTGCATATCATCATTTTTGATGAGATTGATGCAATCTGCAAGCAGAGAGGAAGCATGGCGGGGAGCACTGGAGTTCATGATACTGTTGTAAACCAGTTGCTGTCTAAAATTGATGGTGTAGAGCAGCTCAATAACATCCTGGTGATTGGTATGATGGTGCTTACTTTTCTCTGTTACAGTATTCTGGTTGAAAACTGCTGATACTTTCCTCATTGCAGGTCAACTAAGTTATCATTAGTGGTATTAGATCTGTTTGGGCTAATCCAGACTGAATGTCTGCTATTTGCCAAGCATCAGGAGCAGATTTAAAGGGAGATAGCACTCAAATTGGCTGATATTGCTGCTTTCAAAAACTTCCTTCTTTTGCTTTTGATAACAAGTGATTCATAGTCTAAGAAAACTTGCAAGGAATGATATGTATTGGCATATGAAGGACTGGGGCTTCTCTAGCTGTGTTGTCTAGTTGACCTGGTGCCAGGAGCCCTGCAGATACAGTCACAAGTACAGGCTTGATTACTATCGACTCTACTTCAGGGCATGACTTTTCCTGTGTTTCTGAAGATGGGGATGTTTTGCCTGTTTACTTGAGATTCTTTGGGGTATCTTCTTAACTCTGTGGGCTGTGTTCAGGAGTTGGAGACCCACTTAGTAGGCTCAAATAATGCTGATTTTGGTTTTTAACTTTGAATTTAGGAATGACCAACAGACCTGACCTGATTGATGAGGCTCTGCTGAGACCAGGGAGGCTGGAGGTGAAAATGGAGATTGGTAAGCAAGTTGGTATAGTGCAGTGCATAAGCTCACATGTGCTTAATAATAAAGCAAATATTTATCATAATGTGAACAGTTAACCGGGATGGCAGAGGGGCTAAATTTCATGCAGCTCCCTCTATAACATTACAGGTTTAGTACCTGCATCTTCAGTTGGCAAAACTAAGCAGGGCATTAGGATAAATGATGAGTTGGTAAGGACTGACCACTGCTGGGGACCATGGGCATTTTAAAATGTCTTTTCACATACTCTCAGCACAAATAGTATTCAGTGCAAATTATGAGACCATTGGACCCAACAAGATGCATCCCGGGATGATGTAGTCACTGAGCTGCTCTCCACTGTATTTGAAAGGTCATAGCAGGAAGGCAAGAGAAAAGGGAATGTCACACCTGCTTGATAAAAGAGGAGTAAGGTGCCTCCTAGAAACTCCTGACCAGGTAGCCTCACCTCAGTGCCCACCAGGATCATAAAGCATCCTCCTGGAAGGTATGCTGAAACACATGGAGGACAGGGAGGTGATTAGAGACTGCAGACATGGCTTTACAAAGGGCAAATTGTGCCTGGCTAGTTTAGTGGCCTTTTACAGTGGAGTAACTGCATTGGTGGATAAATGATGAGCTACAGATGTAGTTTACCTTACATCCATAGGGCCTTTGATAAGGTCCCTCACAGCATTATTGCCCCTGAATGGGAGAAATTGGAGTTTGATGGATGAAGCCTTAGATGAGGAATCGGCTGGATGTTGTGTCCAAAGAGTTGTAGTCAACGGCTCAATGGCAGGGCAGTTCCCACCATGAGGACAGCCTGGAGCGTAGATGGATAGATTGATGGCAGCCCTGTGGAGAAACATTTTGGGATACTGGGGGTTGAAAAATTGGACTCGAAGCAGCACTGTGCACTTACAGTTCAGAAAGCCAGTTGTACCCAGGGCTGCATCCAAAGCAGTGTGGCCAGCAGGTCGAGGGAGGTGATTCTGCAATTAGTGTAATTGAATGTTCTCAAACAAAAAGCACTGTCAAATACTCTGCTTGTAAGAATGAATTGCTCGTGGCGAGAAAGAGCCTCTGGAAGCCAGCCTGTTGAGGAGCAGGAAGGGCTTTGCTGCAGTTGCTGTACTGAGGTGCTGATTGGCATGTGTTGTCTTTAAAATCTCAGGCTTGCCGGATGAGAAGGGTCGATTTCAGATTCTTCATATCCACACGGTTCGGATGCGGGAGCACCAGCTGCTGGCTGAAGACGTGGACATTGCAGAACTGGCAGTGGAGACTAAAAACTTCAGTGGTGCTGAATTGGAAGGGTTAGTTCGAGCTGCTCAGTCTACTGCTATGAACAGACACATTAAGGTCAGTCCGGTCATCTCTCACTGGGGCAGAAAAGGAGAAAATAATTATGGTTGGAATCTTTTCTTGAGTGTTTACTTCAAAATGGTGTATCAGCCTACCTTAGGAGAGGGAATTCATACAGACACTAGCATTTCATTGTGCTTTTACGTGGTTCTGAATTACCTCTTTCATCTAAGCACCTTTCATGGAGCCACTTGACCTCGAAGAAGCTCTTGCATAGCTCAGTGGGGATGGAAGGTGATTGTCAATGTATTTTGATAAAAACTGAAAGTAAAGGCTTGAGCTCAGTGATATGGATTGGACCCAGGAGTCAAGAGGTGGGAGTGAGAACAGCCAGTCATATAGGAAAGATCTCTGCTGGAACCTGTCTTCCATTTCAAATGAGTATTCACTTGATGATCAGCCATAGGAGACATACAATATTCATGGTTCCTTCCATTCCAGAGGAACATTGCTTTGCTTCCCCGTGCTTGCTGATTATCTGAGGTCAGTGTATCTTTAACTAGAAAGCAGTTAAGGACCATGAAATGTCAGGTTATATTAATCCAGATGCAAACCGCAGTATTTGCTGGTGTTGAAATATGAGATGATTAGTTTGTGAAGAAGGCGGCTGAAGGGCACAGCCCCTTTGCTCTAGTGGCCAAGAACTGGGGTTACTGCAGAGAAAAACCTTTGACAGCAATTCCACAGCACTGGTCTAGGATTTTTAACTGAAAAGTCTGTCCAAACCTGAATGTGAGGAAAACACAACATGCTTTTATTTAAGTGAGAGAAATCGTTTGGTTACTTAGACTTTTGTGTCTCTTGGGAGCATTCTCTAAAGGAAAAGTGGTTCTTTCTGCTCATTTTTCTTGTATAGCCGTAATACTTGCAAAGTTACAAAGTACCAAAGCCCCACAAACACCAACAGTTTCTCATTTTCTTGTGTTCTGTCTCAAAACAAAAATAAAAACCAGCCCTTCTCAGGCAAAACATTTTCCTGAATAAATTATTTTTACTTATAGCTGCTGTTTTTTTCAAGTGCTTGAATTTTGTGTGGCTTTGGGGACCGTAAGTGTTTTTGATATATTCCCTGTTGTACCAGAATGTGACAGGGGAAGCAGAGAAAATGGCAACGCATAAATGTAAGAGTGCAGTCCCCTCCTTTAGGTTGGTATGTGATTGACATCTTTACATATGTGGGTATGTTCCAAATGGGAAGTGGCCACACTTTGGTTTTCTTTTCAAACACTTGGATATAGTATTTTTGGCTAATCTGATTGTTTGTTCTGAAGCTGTCTTCAGGCAGATGATCCACTAAAAAGCCAGAAATACACTAAAGTGTTTTATTCTCTCCTACAAGTACTGCAAAATTTCAAATCTCCATCAAAGGCCTGACCTAGTTTTCAGAAGCAAGAGCACAAATTGAAAATCAAGGGGTATTCTTCTTCTAAATCATTTAAACTCTGCTGATAATCTCTCAAAGTATGTGTGTCTCTAACTCATTTAAGGCTAGGAAAGGAAGACACCAAACACCCCCATCCTCACCCCTCTGTTTATTAAGTGTACAAACAACTTCAAGAATATATTAATAGTGTTTCAAGTACCTTGACTTCTATCTGCAAAGTAGACTAGTGATCAACCTGTACTAAAGATCCACTGGGTTGGTATGTGTTGCTGCATGGTGGGTGCTTTTGGGAGAAGGGACTCTCATTTCAGCCATCCTTTGGTTACAGTTACTTCTTTGGCACAGTGTTACTGTCCAGTGTGGGTTCCTGAGGTTGCTGTCTGGAGGCTGCATTTGCTACTCTACAAGACAAGCATAATGTGATTATTTTTATTCCTTTTTTTTTCCTTCCTTGTTCTTGTAGAGCATAGAATCGTAGAATAGTTTGGGTTGGAAAGGACCTTTAAGATCATCCAGTTCCAACCCCCTGCCATGAGCAGGGGTGCCTCACACTAGACCATGTTGCCCAAGATTATGTCCAGCCTGGCTTTGAGCACTGCCAGGGATGGAACATTTAGAGGATGTCTCTGAGACATATCTGTAAGGGCTAAAGTTACTTTACTCATCCTTCACCTTGGTCTTAGGCAAAGGTGATAGAGGTTGCTTCCAAGAAACCCCTTGAAATCCCCTATTTCTGAGCTGTCAGATCATGTAGGGCCGTTCAGTTCTCAGGTAGAAGCAGGTGGTGTTCTACAGGCTCATGTAACTTTCATTGAAAATCATACTTGCTTTGGAATGTAGAGCAATTAGTTATGGTGGAACATCTGCTATGGTACCCAGTAACACATCTCCAACTGGCTTTAAAGGCTGCAGGCATCAGAATAAAGTTTTCAGCTTTAAAGGCTGCTCACAAGTTGTTTTCAAGAATTAAAACCCCCTTCTGGCTCCAGTGTGAGCAGCTTTCGGTCACTCCTAGTCGGTACCTTTAGTTGAGAAATGGTTGACAAGAGAAGGTCACGGTGGTGCTGTCTCTACTCTGTGTGTTTGCTTCCAGTCTTTAGCTTTTAAATGTTGCTGGATGGTTTGGGAATGGAAGAAGGGGAAAAAGGTGATGCTTTTCATATAGAAAGGAGTTCAGTGTGAGCCAAGTTAACTGCAGCCTATTTATTCCAAGTCGTACTCATAGCACTGTCTTGGGAAGATTCATGGCTTTGGTCAAACTGAAGCAAATAAAGGCAAAGCAGAAAGAAATCTAATATTTACCAATCCCCTTAAAAACTTTCTTGTGTGGAGAGGAAAGTACATGGCTTGAATAGAGAATGCAAACCTCCTGAAATAGATGTGTGTGAAGAATACTTATTTTTGGCTTAGTTGCCAAAGATGGGGTGGGTAGATTGAGACTTGGGTTAAACCAAACTGTGTCTTTCTGAGAAAAATCACACAGTGGAGGAGGCTTCATCCCTTCTAATCCAGCAGCCAGGAAGCATAATGAAGAGTTTTTTCTACAGCTTCTAAATGGAATGGTTAGTTCCCTACTTTGCAGGGTCATGGCCATACTCTTCACTTCAGCTTTCCACCCAGTGGAGTGGAACAGCTACTACTTAATGACTTTGTGAGGCTGGAATATGGGTGTAGCTGTGTGAAGATGATGATGGCTCCACTGGTGTTCAGCATATGTCCAACGAATGTCCTGTTAAGAAGCATTTTTCTTATTGACATAGACCAACTACAGGATTGGATCCATGGATGGAAGTTGATAAGGGTTTGTGTGTGGTACTGCTGTACTTCAGTGTCTTTTATTGCCTTTATTAGGCCAGCAACAAAGTGGAGGTGGATATGGAGAAGGCAGAGAGCTTGCGTGTGACAAGAGGAGACTTCTTTGCATCGTTGGAGAACGACATCAAACCAGTAAGTAGGCAACGAGTAACTCCTGTAATAGTCACCCAGTGCAGTTAATGACGTGAGGTAACAACTTCCTTCTGGGATCAGACAGACAGTGGTGCACCATGGGCTGACATATTGTGTCGTGTGTTGTCAGAATGAAATTAGGGAGCCCCTTTCTGCTATAGCTGTTTTGCACCATTTGTTTGCGTGCAAGAATCGTACAAAGGGATAGAAGAAATAAAGAGAGCAGTTTGGAGTTTCTTCTTGCTGTATGTACGCTCCCTATTTTTGGCTGCTTCAGTCAATGGATACCAACTTCACTGTGGTCTGTAGTGGGAGGTTTAAGCCTCATTTTTGAGAATTGCCTTTAAAGGGTGTGCATTCAGAACCCACTCACAACTTGCACTGATTGGAATTTGTTTTGAGGGTGTGTGAAAAATATGTTTCTACATGTGCACGGTCTCCACCAGTGTTCAGTCCCTTGAACTGGAATGTTGTGTGTCACCAATGGGTCTTGCAGTACTGACTCTCTCACTTAAGCATCTTCCAGAGTCTTGGTTCGGGTCACTTTGGTGATGTGTTTCTTGTTTTTCTGATGTGATGCAAAATTGCTCACTAAATAAATGTTCCTTCTTTTAATACAGGCATTTGGAACCAACCAGGAAGACTATGCAAGCTACATCATGAATGGTATTATTAAGTGGGGTGATCCAGTAACGAGGGTATTGGATGATGGGGAGCTGCTTGTTCAACAGACTAAGAACAGTGATCGCACTCCTTTGGTCAGCGTTCTTCTGGAAGGTAAATTTAAGGAAAAAAGCCCAAAACAATCCCAGAACCGTCGAGTGAATTCTGCAGACTATTCCTATCAGTTGCCCAAGTGGTCGTCTGGTACATCCTGCAACTGGACATAAAAGAAACACGTGAGAGGAAAAACAGAACTGTAAAAAACTGAGAAAAAGAATTAGGTGGCCATGTGTATGCAATCCTTTCTGCCTCTCCATAACTGAATTGTATTGGATGTATAGACAAAGATGTGGCTTTGGTCTCTGAATTGGTCTGGTGTGAGTTCAGGCAAATAAGAAGCTACCTTTGTCAGTATTTACTTGGTATTCGTGGTATTGACATGCTATTTGCCACACTACCTGCAGAAATCATATTTAGAAGAGGCATACATATATTTCAAGAAGTGTCTCCAAATACAAGCACAGTGGTGGCTTTGGTGCCAGTCCGACAAAATGTGAGACGTCCTCTTTTGTGTTGGTTTTGTGGCAAATTAGTCTGCATGTTCTCAAACAGCTGCATCCATTTCCTTCATCTGGGGGACTGCACTGTACTAGGAGTTAGTGTGTTCCTTCTGCAAGTAGAAGAAGAGGTCATTTGGGGATGCAGGGATCTCTGAATGATAGTCTAAACACACTGAAGAGATCCATGCTGAGCCTTACCAAAGCTGTTTTCTCCCTTGCTTTTTCATGACGTTCGTCCTGTATTTCAGGTCCACCCCACAGTGGGAAGACTGCTTTAGCAGCAAAAATAGCAGAAGAATCCAGCTTTCCCTTTATCAAGATCTGTTCTCCTGATAAGATGATTGGATTTTCTGAAACTGCCAAGTGCCAAGCTATGAAGAAGGTACTCATGTGCCCTACTCCTTTGCTTGATTAAAGTCCAATTCTATGTTCTCTGGTGGACAGAAAAAGGAATTATCCTTGTGATTGTGTTTTCTGCTCTCTGCAGGTCCTAAATTCCTGTGCATATATTTATTTATGAAGCTCAGTGAATGTTTTTGTGGTACTGACACTAAGTGACTTGGAGAATTTCAGGGTTCTGTCCAAATTGGGTGTGATACGTAATCATGACTGACACTGGAACAAAACCCCTGATCTGTGGTGAGCTAGAGCTCTGCCTGCAAAGATGAAGGCAGGAAGGGCTTAGGGTTGCACTGAGAATAGATTCTGACTGAATGAGACTAAGAGCAGTTTGGAGGTGGCAATGTTAAGAGTTTTAACAACTTGGGAAGCTGGGGGAATGCAAATACGTTGTACAGCTTAAATCATTTCAAGTAGCCAGGTGGAAGGAAGGAAGGAAGATTTCATTTGCTGAAGCAAGCCAGCACTTACTCTTCTAGCTGAATGATACTGAATGAAGCATTTAAGTGGAACATTGCTCTAAGGTCAGTTTGTTGCAGGATTGGATAGTTTCTAAGAGAAGCAGTGTGCTGATAGCTGAAAGCCCAGTTTGTAACTGAGATTCAAATAGGAGCTATTTGGACTTCACTTGAATCAGTGGATGCTGGAGGCAGGCCTGCAGCACCGCTGGTGTCCTTAGTGCTACTTTGCAGGACACTGGTTTGCTGCTCTAAAGGGTGATGTGGAGGCTTAATGCGTACCTGAGCAGGTCTGTTCTCCCTGCAGTGTGCTCTAAGGAAAAGTAACCAATATCCAGCTTGGGTAGGAATCTTCATAATTGCATTGCAGTTGTGGGGGATTTGTGTAGTTTTATATGATCAGTATTGTTCCAGCTCCATAAAACAGGAAATGTGCTCAATTTTGTCCATTCTTACAATGAAACACAGAGCAACTAGCTTTTTTATGTATGGGGTAAGAAAGGAAAACTGAGCTCTGAATTAAATGAAGGTAGTAGAGTCTAGTCTTTTGGTCCTTGGCTTTTCCATTCTTTGTTTATTCCTCTGCATACTGTTGTGTTTGGCTACAAACAGGTCATCGGCTCCTGTCATGACTCTTCTAGTTTTGGTGCTGAGAGGTAACAATGGGTCATTTTGCTGCTTTTTAGATCTTTGATGATGCGTACAAGTCCCAGCTCAGCTGCGTTGTTGTGGATGACATTGAGAGGCTGCTGGGTGAGTTCAAATAACAGAAATGCTGAAATATGTCAAACTGGGAATGATCAGGAACCATTTCCTTTGAGAGCCTTGAACTGGCTCACACATTGACGTGGCTTAAGTGTGCATCTGCTTAGTGAGCATTAAAATGCATTTTTCCTTTCAGATTATGTCCCAATTGGACCACGGTTCTCTAATCTGGTGTTGCAAGCCCTTCTTGTGCTGCTAAAGAAGCCCCCCCCTCAGGTAAGACAGTAATTGAGGGGCGAGATGCCCTATTCCTGTAATAATTTTGACAGTGGAGAGCTTTGTGTCTTGCTGATAGCTGCTGTGCTGCCAGTGGTATTAGTGCTATTGTCTCTTGATTCAGTCAAGTTAATCCTAGCCTGCTGCTGCTCATTCAGCGAGACATTTCTAGGATAACCTCAAAGGATTCAACTTCAATTACCTAATTACTTAAGGCTGAATCTTCTGCAGTTAGCCCCAGGAATACTGACTAAGGAAACAAGTTTAACCTTCACCATGTAAAACTTAAAACATGCAAGCTGTCTGCTTGCTGATTAACTGAGGAACTGCTCAGTCCAAATCAATCCCTGGCTCAACCACGTGCTCCCTTCTTGTGGGTGTCAAGGTTTTAATTTGTTCTTAACTTGAAATTATCAGGTGTTAATTACAATGGGTAAGGGAAGCTTAAGATCTTGCATCTCATGCTGATCCTGTCTGTTTGCACTTTCTGGCTTGATGAGATTTAAGACCATCACAAGTGATAACGTTTCTGAAGCTTGCACTGAAAAAGGCAGGCAGGGACCCTTCTCTTTTCCTGTTTGCCATTTTTCCTGTCGTTCACTGGAATTCTGGTGCGTGTGTGAAAGTATCTGCATGAATAAATAACATACCAAGAGGAAAACCTTGAAAGGTGGTGTCAGGAAAAGGCACAGAAGCACAGCCTGGATGAACTCGATTTGTTGTCATTTTTAAGATGCTGGAAACAATGATGTATGCGTGAGTGTTGTTTTCATTAGAGAGTTTGGTGAAAAGACCTTTCAAATACAGAACTTCCAGCTAAACTCTAATGCCACAGGCCCTGAAGTTCCTCTCGTGACTGTCAACCTGGGAGAACAAAGATTTTCCCCACTGAGCTTTTTAGGACACGTGAAGTCACTAATGTAAAACTGGGATTCTGTTATCACATACATCGAGTCAGAAAGGCTTGCAACAGTACAACCAGTTTTGATCATCATATTCTCACGTAATCATTGACCTATTGCTGGGTATTTCCACAGCACCAGGACATGTTTATTACCATAAATCAATAGGGCAAAATAGACCATGATTTGGTTCAGTTGTCAAAGGAACTCAAAATACTAAATTCTGCAGTTTATCATTGCATCCTCTGAATGTGTTTTGCTGTGTAAATGCACTTTTGTTGGCATCTGAGTCTCCCAGAAAACAGGATGCAGGGCTTGAAGCTCTCAGATACTTGCCAAGTTTATGCATGTTACTGGAGATTTGTACTTTGCAATGTTTGAAATGCCCTTGAGGCTGGAAGACTTTGGGTTGACAGCCAATATTATGGTGACTTAAGCCATAAATTGTTGGAGGGTAGAGAGAGTGTTTTCTGAGGAAATGTCACCATTTGATTGATGATGTGTGTGTGGTTTTTTGTTTTCTTAGTGTCCACTATTGGCTACTGTGGAAATCAGGACACTGGGTTAGATGGACCCTTTGGGCTGTGACCTACTTTGGCTGTTCTGATGATACGGTTCTTCAGAGTGTTTTTTTTTTTTCCTTGTGAGTTCCCCGTGATAGTCATGGCATATGGGGATTTTTATCATTAAAAAAAGCAAAACAGTGTATAAGAGGTTGTGTTATGCAGGAAGAGGCCTTTTCTGCTGTGTTTACTGTGAAAAGGATTGAATTTGGGCTTGGAGACTCTTGGGGTTTTTCAGCTCAAGTGAGAAACCCACAAGGGAGATAATAACACCAGTTAATCCACACCCTTCCAATTTCCCTCTGAGATGACTAGTTCCCTTGGGGGGCAATTTATTTGGAACTAATGGCTGGTTTCAGGGGGTTGTTGTAATTTGAGATGCAGATACATGCTTTAAATGTTCATGAGTAGCATCAGTGGTACTAACCTGCTTCATGAGGTCAAACCGGAATGAATGTCAATGGGATTAGGATCATGGGTTTGGGTTCATTCCTTGTAAAAGTGGAGTGTTCTGGGACATGCCAGGCATATCCTTGTGCTGAGAGAAATCATTGACAAGATGCTGGGGTGGCAGTATCTGTTACTGCTCTCAGATAGGCTCTTTATTGTGCCACGAGTCAGAGGGGCCCAAAATACAGAGCTGATTTGAAAAGCTTCCAACCAAGAACATTGAAGCAGTTGAAACTGCAGGCAAGGAATGAGTGGGAAGCACATTTCAGCAGCACAGCTCTGCTGCTCCCATCTCTGTGGCCCAGATTATGTATTCACACGGTGTTGTCACATCACTTGCAGGGAGTATACTTAATGTGCAAGCAGCTTCCTACAATTACTGTAGGCTATGTGTGCAAGAGGAGCATTTCTGGGATGAAATCTTATTAATTATGCATTGAGGTATATGTCTCTGTTGAACTGGCTTATGAAAGCTGCCTCCCAGACTCCCCTCTTCTTATTGAGGCTGTGTTATTTTAACATGGTGTGGGAAGGACAAATCCTTCAAGCTTCTCGTTTTGTGGGCTTCCTGGCTCCTTTTGTCCCTTCCAGAAGTTTTGAGGGTAAACACGTTAGACTTTAAAGAAACTAGAAACATCCCTGAGTTTGCTTTAAATTCCTGCTCACAGCCCATGCTTGCTTGTTCCACTCAGCAATGCTTAAATAGTGGTATCTATTTCTACCAGTTCAAGACGACTCAGAACCATGGCGTTTCCTTTAGCATCTTTTTTTTTTTTAGCCAATTAAAAATCCTTTCTAAAATGGATTGAAGAGAAGAAAATGAACCATGTTCTCTTGGGTCTTTATTTCAGTCGAGTTTCCCTGTGTTGTGCAGGAGAGGAGACTGGGGAGGGGCAGGGGGGGGATAGAAAGACTGAAAAGGGCTGTCGCAGCAGGGAGCCAAGCGGGAGAAAAGGACTTCTCTGAGAACTAAGCAGCAGCAGCTCCGAAAGCCGAAGCTGCTTCATCTACATGCAGAGTCACACAAGGCATGGAGAGACTCACCAGCCCCACAGAGGTTTCACATGTGCTTCCCCGCTGGTTCCTGTGAAAAGCTAACAATTGGCTCAAAGGGTGAAAGACCATTGCAGCATCCCTGCGCTAAGCTGGACGTACAATCTGTGCAGTGTTAGGAAATGGCTGGCTTAGCAAGATGCTCTCCACCACTCTTGTGGATGCCCTTCCACTGCTCCCAGAGGCCCCCAACCCCTTTCCTCTCCAGGACACTGGACGGGAAGAAAAGGGGGAATAATCTCCTTGTTTGATACAATCCCAGATGCATTCCTGATTCCATGGCACTTGGTGTGAATTGGAGCTCCAGTCAACAGTGAGGTTACTTTTGTACTTGCAAACCTGGGGTATTATGTTTTGTCCCGTTATAGGTGATGAATTGTTGATTTCCCAAAACCAGATAGAGGGTCCAAAGTTGAGTGAAGAGCTGGTGGGTGAACCGACAGAGGCACCTCAGTATCCATCAGTACTTTGTTATAGCAAACCTTGAGTTCCCTTCAGCTCCCCTTGCCTAGGGCTGGCTAGATTTGCTGACATTTGAGACTCCCCTGACGTGATGAGACTCCATTTGCTTGTAGCAGAGTCCATGTGATTCTTTCCTGTTCTAGTTTGTCTTGAGCAGTCAATGCAGTAATATGGTGCCCCTTAGGAAGTGAATAATGGGGTAGAAAAATCAATCTCATAATGCTTGAAAATATGATTGTTTAAAACTGCTTCTCATTTGATCTTTGGGTCCCAGCGCTCTCTGCATGATGATATCCTTTATTCAGGTGATATCCCCCAGGGAGGTGAAGTCTGGGATTATCCCACTTCTAGCAGGCACTGGGGCAAGACATGCACCTCTGTTGGGTATCTTCCCATCAGCATAGAGGGACCTTGGGCTCCAACGGGGGCACTTTTATTGCCTAAAAATGGGCAAGGTGCGTCTAGACTTCAGTGACGTGCCTGTATCTTATCCCTTTTGATGGAAGAATGGCCCTGGTAATGAGTCTGACACCAAATGGTCGTAAGCTGTTGAAAATCCAAGTTCCTGCTTACTTGATGCTTACTTGTTGTGCCTGATTTTTGGAAGTTCAGCTTGAACCCTGCTCAATATGT
Source organism: Pezoporus occidentalis (assembly GCF_034315485.1). Taxonomy (NCBI): domain Eukaryota; kingdom Metazoa; phylum Chordata; class Aves; order Psittaciformes; family Psittacidae; genus Pezoporus; species Pezoporus occidentalis. The sequence continues at coordinate 51,992 of NW_026915697.1, forward strand.
GGCGCGTTGCTTTTGCAAGGGTTGCTGTGGAAATTAAGGATCAAAAATGTGAGTATTTCTGAAAATGGGGGCTATGAGCAGTACATTTCCCAGTAGCAGGAATAAACCCAGTGATGTCCTGTGGTGGGTGTCACTGTGGAGTAGTTGGATGAGGGCAGCTTTTCCAGTTTGGCTTTTGATGGCTTTTGATGCTTTTGTGGTAAAGCCTGGGGCAAACCATTTCTGACTCTGGAGGTTTTCCCCTTGTTTGCTGAGCAAGTTGCCTGAAACTTTGAGAAGTACAAGGGACTCCTGACAGTTCATTCTCTTTTAGTAACTGATCCAGCAGAGATGATGCTTGTTCTAAGGAAGCGGGTTTTCCAGTGGGTCAGGTTTAAAGGGAGCAAGCTTAGGCACATAGCTTCTTTTGAAGAAAGCAGGGAAAGAATCAGAATGTTTTAAGAGGGAGCTGTGAAAATGTTTTAAACAGTGTTTTGCAGCATAGCCATCTATTCTTAGGAGGTTTCAACCCTTCAGGGTCCTGACCATGGGTCCTAACAGAGATAGCTAAAAGCTGCTGATGGATCTGACCTCTATTAACTTTTCCTATTGCTTTGAGCCTTGTTAAGCTTTTGCCAGTCGTAATGTGGTGCTTGCTTGAGTTCAGCTGAGCTGTCTGGTGAAAGCAAACACCCTTTTGTTCGTTTAAAACTGATACTGATCATTTCAGGGCGTGCTCTCTAGCATTTCTTTTGAAAAACAGCTTTCCCCCTCATCTCCTCTACTAACAGACCATGAATCTATTTTGGAACAGATTCATGTGTCCTCACCCCCCAGTAGACCATGAATCTATTTTGGGAAGTCATTTCATATATCTGACCATCCCCAGTGCTTTCCTCTGATTTCTCCAACTCTGCTGGGTTTGAAATGGTGTTTGGAATGGCTGGGGTTGCCTACTGAGAGCACCCTGGGTTCATCCTTTAGGATAATGACTCTTGTTGTACTCTTTTCCCACTCTAAAAATGCCTGAGTGTTTGCATTTTGGGTGAGGTTTAGCATGGAGCTGGTGTTCTCACAGAAGTAGCCACAATGACCCATTCCAGTGGCTTTCCTAAATGGCAGCAAGTCCCTGAGAGTCATTTTTGTGTGTGTAGTAATTGTCCGCTGGCCTGATTTACAGCAAGTTTGGGATTCATCTGACTAAATGTGGCTGTCAGCCCTTTGGTTTTCTACAACTGAACTAGCTGTTTAGAAAATAGTTTGCTGGCTGAGGCCGCAGTGTAGGCAGCTTCTCTGGGAGGAGGTTTGTGTCAGCTGGGCTCCATTAGCAAAGGAGGAAGTGAAGGGAATGAGACCATCCGTGGACACCTGAAGTTGCAGGAGGTAAAACTCACCTCACTCATTCCATTTCTGTGCCGCTTACATCCTGTCCTGGTGAGACCTTTTAGTCTGGGCTGAAATCCCAAACGAGACTGCATTTTTATTGCAATCAGGCGTGGACTTCACCCATGTGGAGGTTGCTCAGGTGGCATCCTTCAAGGCTGTAGGTTGTTATTCCCTTGATGGATGTCTTCGCTGCTGGGCCAGACACTGTATACATGCTGTTAGGTGTATTTTGGGAACACATCCTGCCTTGTCAGCTGCATTTGAGTGGGGTTTTTTCCCCTAAAGTGCTCATAATTCGTAGGGAAATGTCATTATCCCAACCCCTTACCCAAGGTGGTCTGGATTCTGAGTGTTACGTACAGTAACAATGAACAGTTTAAAAGAATTGCTATAGCTTGTGAAGCACATCAGGCTTGGTGGTGTGGCATGGCATGGATTTGTGCTTGCAGGAGGGCTGGTTTGGAGGGCTCAGTCCTGTTCAAGAGTCTTTGGCTTCCCTTGTACCCTAGCACCTTACCTGTGTAACGAGAAAACACTTTGAAGGGGCCTAACAGCATGTACCTGACTTGTTCAAATGTTGTGAATAAGGCAGCAGAAGTTCTTAAAGGGCTTATACTTTTTCCTGAGTTAGAGCATATATAACATCAGGTACATCAGTGTTACTATTGAATTGAACAAAAGGCCACTGAGGACAGTGTGTTGAGGAAATAGCAGCTATGAAAGCGAAGTGAATCAGAATCCAGATGAAATTTTCTCAATCAGATCTGCTTATAATCCCTGTCTCTGCCTTCTGAAGGCTTTGAGCACGCATCAGCTCTGCTCTCACGTGTGCTGTTATCCTAGCTTTATCTTGGCAAGTCAGAGGCACCTTTTAACCTTGTCCTTGGGTGGTAACTTCAGAGCAGAGGTGTTTGTACCAGACTTCTGTGGCTCACGAGCAGGTGATGGGTCAAGTGTTCTTGGGGAACTCATTTCACACAGCTTGCAAGCCTGCGTTAAAGTCTGTTTTACCACCCCCTCCCAAAGATGAAGACCACTGAAAGTTTGTCTTTATGCAGGCAGAAAGCTTTTGTGTTGCTGAGCATCATTGGGTTTTCTTGGTCTATGAAGTGCTTTAGCTGAAAATGAGCACCTGAGGGAGCTTTCTGAATTCCTTGTAGGCGTGAGGATCAAATGCTCTTCACTTTCTCCACATGCATTGGTTTTTCCTCTTTACCTGCAAGATCTTACTGAATTGTTCAGATTTAGCTCAGACTCATAAAATGAGAGACTTTCCTGGCCTTGCTACACAGTGACCTGATGATCAGAAAGGAAACGAATAACGTGCAGTGGGCATGCAGAACACAGTGGAAGCAGCAGCCTACGTAATAGTTGTATTTAGGTGGACAGTGCATGCCCTTCTCAGGGCTACTAAAGACATTTTTAGACACTCAGACCTTTTTCAGCTTGCTGGGGGCTGCCAGTAAGTGAGTTTTGTCTAGGAATAAAGCATTCTCACTCCCTCTGCAGTGCTAAACCTGGCATTTCTGTCATCAGTTTGGGAATTGGCTGCTTCCCATGAAATTGTCTGCTAGGTTTCTGGTGATTTGCCCCTCTAAAGAGGTGACTGAGATGCTGAGTGTAGTGCCTCCTGAGGTGCAGGCAGTGGTGAATACACAGGAAGGTCAGCACAGTGTTGCCTTTGGATGAAGCTCATGACCTGGGGCATGTTCTGGTTCCAGCCTGCTAGGCACCACCTCCTTGTGCTGTTTTAGGCTAAAACCAAACCTGAAGTGAACACTTGAGTCTGTTATACCAGTTCTGGTGCTTTTTCATTGTCCATCACCCAAAGCAGGAGCATGATCTGTTCAAACACAGGCTGTTGAGGAATATGATGGCACTTGGGAAATGGAAACAAATACTGTGAAGATGCAGAATCTCCATCAAAGACTTACTAAGTTTAAATAAGTTTTCATCCTTTGTCAGAGGAATGCAAAGCACTTCAATGAATTCTGGCTGCTCTGGGAATAGGTTTTAGTTTGTTTGGTCGTCATTATTAAAGAAACAAGCCAAGTTTAGTTTCACAAAGTTGAAGTTTAGAACGTTACTCTTTGTCTCTGAGCATCAGCTAAACTTCTGTACAGCAAATGAGGAGGGCACAGAAGCCAGGCTTCTGGTCAACCCGTGGCCTCCTTGTCCCTTGCATTGAAAAAGGGGGTTTTACCCAAGAGCTCTTTTGATGGAGCCACCAGCCAGCATTGATGAGTGTCTGAACACTGCACAGTGACATACAACTAGCACTGAAATAGCATTTGCAACATGAACCAAACCCTGATTGTTATTGGCAGTTGGTGTTTTCCATTCATTGCTCTGTTATTTACAAACCCTGCTGTTGCTCAGGTCAGCTCGGAATTGGTGTGTGCACTGTTGGTTTGAACTCAGAGACTGCCAGATGTGGTACTGTCCTTGTACACAACCACACTGACAATGGGAACTCTTAGAGACTTACAGGAACCTCTGCTCTTCAAATGTGACCCATAAAACCATTGCAACTGTCTGCACAGTGGCAGAGTAGTCTCTAGATGACTTCAATTACTGGCAGGTTGAATCCTACTAGTTCTATTTTAAGTGGTGTTTTTACATGGCCATTTCCCATTTTTCATATGTAGATAGCTAAAACTTCCCAAAGCTGGTTCCTCTCTTGTTTTGCCTTTCTTGACACTTACTCCATTGTGTGCACAGGGTCGCAAGCTTCTCATCATTGGAACCACCAGTCGCAAAGATGTCCTGCAGGAAATGGAAATGCTGAATGCTTTCAGCACCACAATTCACGTGCCCAACATTGCAACAGGGGAGCAGCTGATGGAGGCTTTGGAGGTAAGAAAAGATTCAATGATGACAAACAAGCTCAAAATGTGTTGGAAAGGAGTAATTTTGCAGTAGGTCTGTGTTTGGGAACACTGTTCCACTTAACATTATGTCATATGCTAACAGTTCTAAGGCTCCTTTGAATTACTTTTTCATACACTAAATTAAGGGAGAGTGAGGGAATAGTAGGTTTAGGGGAAAAGTTTGTGGAGTGGATTGAAAGATTCCAAGGGCATGGAAGTGGGTAATGAATATAGCTGGGACACTTAAAATTGATGTTCCTTGAGGGTGCCAGGCTCTAGGAACAACATTGGGTGAAGGTGTTTGGTGCTGAAGAGATTATAGGTTCTGTATAAATTCATGCACTTAATGGCTTCTTATTCTATGTCATAGTGGAAATTGTAGTGAATATTGAAAGCTGTTAAAATAAACTGCAGAGAGATCTTTCATGCCAACTTGCAGAATTGTCACAGTGATGATAGAATCATAGAATCCCAGACCGATTTGGGTTGGAAAGGGCCTTAAGATCATCCAGTTCCAACCCCCCTGCCATGGGCAGGGATGTCTCACACTAGACCATGTTGCCCAAGGCTCTGACCAACCTGGCCTGGAACACGGCCAGGACTGGAGCATTTACCACTTCTTTGGGCAACCTATGCCAGCACCTCACCACCCTCACAGGGAAGAGCTTCTTCCTTGTATCTAACCTGAACTTCCCCTGGTTTACTTTAAACCCATTACCCTTTGTCCTATCGCTAGAGTCCCTCTCCAGCACCCTTTTTAGGCCCCCTTCAGATAATAGCATCAAAGCCTGAAGGACACAGATGATCTAGCAGCTGTTTTGAAAACTCACTTTAGCTTGAGCCATTGTGTTCCTTCTACAGTCTAATCTGGAGAAAAACTGGAATGCATCATAAAAGAGACTGACTGTTTGATTAGAGATGTTATGGGAAGAGCTGTTATCAAATAAAATGTGTTTTGCCTTGTCTAGGCAAAATTGCAACAAATTTTCTTTCCAAGCTAGAAAATGCTTTCTAGCTTCTCATTCTCTTTTTTCCTGAGTCAGGTAGGATGCATTATTCCTACTGACAATCTCCTCTTGCTGATTATTTGTTTTATTGTATTTTATTCCCCCCTCCCAGCTCCTGGGTAACTTCAAAGACAAGGAACGCAGCACTATTGCACAGAATGTCAAAGGAAAGCCTGTTTGGATTGGTATCAAGAAGCTGCTGATGCTGATAGAAATGTCATTACAAGTAAGAATGTTTCTGGTCCAGGAAGGACCTGGGGTAAATGGGAGCAGTCTTAGAGGTTCTCACTTCTCTGCCGACTCCTGCTTTAGCTATGTGTGGGGAGCCTTTGAATTGGTTTGAGAAAAGAGCTACAGTGAGAAGAAATGTTCTGAACAAAGAAAGCACCGGGTCTTGGTCCATGGAGAGGTCTTTAAAACCCGCAGTGCCTATAGGCTGTTTAGAGCTGCACTTCAGAGAAGAGTATCTGGCAACTGGTGGGATTGGATTAACTTACCTTTCATGGAATGCCTTCTCTACACCCAGCACGTTAAGATTGCAGATAGCAATCACTTAGGATCCTTCTGTTTTTCTTTTCAAGACGAAGGTGCCCGTGCAGGTGTATGCGCTCTCTCCCTGAAGAAGATAAATCTGTCAGGCTGTTCAGCTGCTCTTCTCTTGATTTTCCACTTTCAGCACTTTAAAGAAAATAATTGCAGAGGGTAGAAATATGTAGCTCTTAACCCTCCCCCGCAGCCATCATCCATGCCTGCGAGCAGCCATCAAGCTTGTGCTCGACAGTGTATGCACGCTAAAAATGAGAGGGTGTAACATGCAGCCCTAATCCTCCACGCTGACATCCCAGCGCCCTTCGGAGTCCTTCCCCCCTTCACACACACACTCTCTTTTCACATCAAATGGATTTAGTGCAGCTGAGTGAACTGTCCTTAGATCTTCCTAGGAGAGGCTGAGCATAAGCTAAGAGGCATGTAGTTTAGCAGCATATAAGTCATGTATCCCTCCGTTCACTATTCACAATTCTGTTAAAACTTGCACAGCACTAAGGATATGCTCTGACTGGATGTCACCTCAGGGAATAAAGTCATTTATCTAGATTACTTTTTCCTCTTCTTCCTTGGCTTTTAATTCCATACCTACAGGCAAGTCAGTAAGTCATTGCTCACATGTATTAAATGTATTTAAAGGGTGCAGGCCTTCAGGGACTGCCTGGCTCTGTTGCAGTCCATTTCACTCAGTCTTGACAATGGATTCCTTCTTCTGACACAGGACGTTTTCTTTTTCTGCTTTGACCTTCAGCATTGGTTCTTTTCAAACCTGAAGGCAAAGGTTATGTAAATCATGGGCAGTTCTGAATCTGGAGGTGGGTGGAAATGCTCACCCCAGCCTTGTTCACAGCATCGCCCCGTGGCTGCACACCTATGATGCTGTAGACGGGGGGGGCTTCATGCTGCCCTAAACTGTGCAGACACGTAAACTTGTGTGTTGTTTTGTTGGGGTTTTTTAAACAGAACACGGGGGAGAGGCAGGACTGATCTTTAGGGGGATGTTCCTGGTGGATGGAGCCAAACCACAAGCTGGTACTGCTGGTTCTGGAAGCCTTGTGCTGGGATTCGGCTTTCCCTTATGTGCTAACCCACCACGTGCAGCTCCTCTCCTGTGCTACTGGAGCTGTACGGGAGGTAAGGAAGACAGAGGATGTATGAGGACATACTTAGGCTGATCTCTGGCCAGGGCAATGTATGGGCAAAGCAAACACACATCTCCAGCTGTCTTTGTGGCTTCATTTTCCTCCTGTAAGATTGCATCATGTTAATGGAGATCTGTTTTGTTTGATGTTTAGATGGATCCTGAGTACCGGGTGAAAAAGTTCTTGGCTCTTCTGAGAGAAGAAGGAACGTAAGTACTTTTATTTTAAAGCATTGCTTAAAATCCTCTTCTCTGCTCAGAAACAAGCATCTCCTTGAGGGGAAGCTGCAGTGCAGTGTAGCTGATCTCAGTGGTGGCCTCTCCTCTGTTTATAGAGCTCTATACCAGCTCAGTTCTCCGTGCAGCTATAAGCCAGTTGATTTGGGAGGGGGGAGGTCCTGACAACTTTTTGAGAACCTGCATGCCTGAGTTCTCTGCTTTTCTTAATTTACCTGTGCCTTTAAATGAGATGTTGGACCACGATTTAGCGTTCTTGAGCTAAAGTAAATCAGAGGAGGCTCTGCTAGAGTTAAAATCCAGCTGTTTGTCTAAAATCTGGAACTTTGATTTGTTGTGTTTCTCCTGTCTGAGAGAAGGATGTCATACTCTTTCCCCTGTAGGTATCACAGGGAATAGTTGAGCCCAGTCTTGACAGTGGCATCTTCTAGAAAATGACTAATACCTGTAGGGCAGTACCTGTGCTGGGGAAACACACCAGTATCTATCCTGGCTCCATGTGAGTGGGTTCCAGTGTGTGCTTGATGCTTTCATACATGTGCATGCTTTCTTGACGGGTTTGGCTTCTTTTGCAAGAGTTCCTTGCCTAGACTGAAGGTGGACCAAGTGCAAGATCAGCAGCTGGAAAAGTGACCAACCTGGAGAATACACACTGGGCTCTTTACTCTTCTGTGTTGCACATACTGGACAAACTGAAATGCTCCCCTGTTTCCAAGAACCCAATGTGGAATCTGCATGTTTAGTGCAATACAGTATCTTTATTCTTTGTCTTTAATATCCTCATATCATGTGGAAGTGTCTCCTAGAACACTGTGCTTCTGTCTCTGTGCAGGCAAGGCTGCATTCTCATTTGGTTTGAGCATGAGGGAATTGCCCTGTAAGTTTTGAAGCTAATGCTCACTTGTGTCCAGCATCCAGTTGCTCCTATAGGAAAAACTCTTGACCTCTAATAAAACCTGACAGTCTGTGGTGAAGACTCTATCCTGATCTGATGTTATGTCATACTATGCCTCATTGAACACTGAGCCAGGCTGATTACCTAAAAACAGTGCCCATAGTAATTCAATTCCAGAATTGCCTAAACGCTGATACCTGCTTTCTTTTATATTTGGGTATTTTGTGGCCCTATGAGAGAGACTGGCTAGTGGCATTAGGGACTGGAAAAAGGCAGGGAAGTATGTTGATCAGAGTAGAAGAAACTTCCAGATCCAGTATTGAAGGCATCAAAGCTCGTTGTTAATTTGACAGCTTCAGAGATGCTGATTCCGGCCTGACAGCTCTTCATGAGTGCAGTGTAGATGGCAGCTTTGGTATTAGCCAGCCTCATTATGTCTCATTTTCTGGCCATGCTACCAAAGCTGCAATTCCTCCTTAGAGGCAGAGAGGAAGCTAAGCCCTGCAGATGCACGAGATAACGTATTGCCATGATTTTGCACTGAAATTAAGGAATGTATCAAACTTTGCTACGTGGTCCTTCCCCAGTAGTCATCTCACGTCAATGGGATGCTGTTGATGATGACTGTATGAGGCTACTCCCCTCTGGTTCTTTGGCTCCACATGTTTAATAAGGTTTATGGAACATACCTCAATTTGGTGGGGCATGAAATCAAAGCCATTTATGGGATCTTAGTCATTGTAGCTTCCTAAACTTGACCAGACACGCTGCTAAGGGTTAGCAGCTTGTACCCAAAGTGGTGTTCCCAGGGAAAGAGGGTGCTTCACGTTCTTTCAGCCCCAAAGGTGAAGGTACTGTAGTCCTTAGTGCACACTTACAGCAGCTGGAGTATTTTAGTCACTCCACTCTGCTTTCTTTTCCTTTGGCAGTGCTGTTGTATTGTGATGACATGGCGAGTCCCAGTGGTTATTATTCCCTTTCATTTTGTGTATGATCTTGTGAATTTATTTGTTCCTTTCTTTCCTCTGCTAGTCCTAGTGACAGCAGCACACATTAACTTATATTTCAGAGAAAATGATGTAAACCTTATTGTGTCTTTGTCCAGAACTATATTGATGAATAAATATCTGGTTTAATTGCACATTCAGTGGATTCAATAAAAAGCACAACAACTTGTGATGATCTAGGAGACATCTGTGTCTTTGGTGCTCGTTGAACAGAGGTGTATATATGGAATGCTCATGTATGGCTTGAAGACAGCAAAACTATTCTCAGGCTGCTGATAGCCAGAGGGATGCTCAGTTTGTACCTAAGCATGGGTGGATTGAATAGATATTCCCAGCCTGGACAGCTTGACCACAGGTAGTCTTAAAGGAATTGGCTGAGAAGACCTGTGGTCCAACCCATCCTAGAGTTTTCTGGGCCTTGCAGTGATGAAGAAGCCCCAGAGATTCATGCATGTGTGAGCAGGGGTATCACACTTGAAGAAGGCCGTGTTGAAAAAACAGGGCAAAATGCTGGGTGTGGCATTCCACCTATTCCAGCCTATTCTGAGATCTCCATCCAAAGTGTTTCCTGCAGGTGGCAGAAGAGAATGTCTCCTGGCAGCATTTTTCCACCACATTTTCTCTACTACCTGGGCAAGAGTGGTTTTATGGTGAGAACTGTATTGCTTTAAACAGTAATGGCCAATTTCTTCCCCTTCTTTTCCCTGTTACTGCCTTTTCCTGAACTTTCCAGAAATGTAACTGTCTCTGAGTTAGCTTTGTTAACCAAAGGCAAATGTATTTCAAAGTGTTGGGATGGGATTTGGGGCGTAGTGTGGTGGAGAATAGCTTGGGATGGTGGACAGACATACAGATAGCTTGCAATCACAGTGCTGTTAAGCTCAAAACACTCCATGAGGCTGCACTTTTTGGTTGTCTGGTTTGTTGGTGACACGTTGGTGGTGTTTGTGTAGCTTTGAAGGCATTGCTGCTGCCACCCAGCAGGAGATGGCCCAGGTAGAAGCATGTGGCTGCCCCATCCCTGGCAGTGTTCAAGGCCAGGTTGGACACAGGGGCTTGGAGCAAGCTGCTCTAGTGGAAGGTGTCCCTGCCTGTGGCAGGGGGTTGGAACTGAATGGGCTTTAAGCTCCCTTCCAACACAAACCAGTCTGTTTCCAATGCTGTATGTGATGTGACACAGTCAAACAGAGCTGGGGCATCATTCACACACAAAGCAGCACCATGTTTCAGGCAGCACTCTGCCAGAAGGCAGATGTAATTGTGTATAAATTTGGGATCGGTGCAGGAAAAGAGAACAATTTTGTTATTTTTCTGTCCTTTGGATAGGTATATTTGAGGCCAGATCTGTGTAAAATTGTGTGCACTTAATGGCATCGTTAATGTATGGGAGGTGTTGCAGAAACCCCCACAGACTTATTCATGAACAGGAGAAAACTTGGATCTTCAATGGTCCAAACCATCAAAAGGTGATTCAGTGACAGCTTGAAAGAGCATTGATGGGGGTGAGTATGGAGTCTGAAGTCTGTTTTAATCCAGTAATCTCATGTTTTAGGCACACTTAGAGGAGATTTTACAGCTGAACACTATTTGCTATATTTTACCATCATTGGCTTGCATTCATATGGCTGTGCATAAGAGGCTAGATGAAGAACCACCGTTCCCATAGCTGTTCTTCAGCAGGACTTAAAGGACCTTCAGAGGCAAACCACACAAGCTGGCAAGTGCATGTTTTTGGTTTTTTACCTTCTCTTTAATGACGTAGCACAAAAAAAAAAAAGCAAGTTGAAATAGATTTTTCTCCAAATATATATATTTATATAATATATAATCTTAGTTAACTCAAGTATATACATTGTATAATAAATAATGCTTATAAAAAGAGACATTTTCTGAATATAAAATAAAAAAAATCGACCTCTACAACTTTATACAAAACTTTGGATACAGCAAATTGATGGAAAAAAGGTCTTCCATTCAGTGCTAGAATACCTGGCTACAGTAAAATCATTACAAGGCAATAAATGTTCTATTTAATATTAAATACCTTTTCTTGATTAAAAAAAAACCAAACAACCAAAGAAGGGATTTTCTTTAAAGTCAGGTACTTGGAGTCTTTCCAGACACAGGGTTCCATATTGGAAGAGGGCTTATTTCTGAACTGGGAGGTGCCTTAGAGCTCTCCTGGGATCTGTAAGTTTAGAAAGCTGATGCTTTTCCTGCTGGGTGGATCCAGGAGCTCCTCATCATGCTCTACAGAGGGTGGACTGAGAATTGTGCTCTCGTTCTCTCCAGCCACAGGTTTGAGTGCCAAGGCCATGGAGGGTTCTTGGCACTCCAGGTGAGAGGGGTCTTCCACCCGTTTTATTGCTCTGTGCAGTACTGCATACTGCTGTTCCCCATGGATGAAGAAGAGAGTGGAGTAGAAAACACAGCTTTCATGGTTGGGACATATCTCTGTGTTAAATCACTGATGCTTGAGAAATGGCGTTGGAACACGGTTATTGGTCCTCATTGGCTGCAGAGGAGCCCACCAGGACACAGATAATATGTATTTTTTTAATTTCTAGGGTCAATATACCATGAAAACAAGCCCAAAATGAAGGGGCGTGTGGTCAAGAAGGGGGGATAGGGCCTGGGGAGCAGGTGGAGGGACAAATGCTGATTCCTCTGCACTGAGATGGGTCATGGGATGTGTGTGGCCACTCTTGGGGCCCAAATCCCTGCTAGTGGTAACGTAACATCTGCGCTTGGTGAGGACCCCTCATGATTTGCTGATAACTCCCAAACCGCTATGGGAAGGAAAGGTCCTGCCTGGGGTTGTGCTGTTGAGTAAATGTCGACTTTTCCATCTGCCTTTACCTCTCTTTGCTGGATGAAATGGTTTGAACCGGTTTGCCTGGTGGGGGAAGGCTGAGGAAAAGGCTTGGACAGCACTTTCTTGCCATAGCTTCTGTCTCCCCATCATTACTGATGTTCAGAGCTGGCGTAGCAGCTCACCCTGTGCCTGGGGAGATGCTCTGAGCTTGCTCTGGGGTATAAAGTCATATTAGGGAATGCTTAGTAAAGGGGTGTGGCATCTGGGTGGATCTGCCTGGCTGCTTCACAGCCTCCCTTGGGCAGCTGCATGGCAAGGAGGCTGTTGGAGTAGTGATGTGCACTCTGCTCTTACCCTGCCCACGTGCCAGAGGATCAGCTCTGGGCTCTGCTTTCCTGCTGTCCTCCTCGGGGGGATTATAGGACATGATCTGGGGCTGTGGGAATTAGTAAGGGCAAAGGCGAGGTGAAAGGAGAGGCTGGCTGTAAGGCTCAGACAGGTTTCTCTGACATCATCTCCTTGGAGCAGGAAGGAAGGAGCCTGCCTGCTGCGGGGAATTGGCTCCTTTCCTCCTCCTTACCGCATCTGCTGAGACCAGGATGGCCATGCCAGCGGGCAGGGGAGCCTTGAGTTGTTCAACTCTCCCTGTGTGAAACTCATTTCCACCTGAACTCCTTGGATTAGCATCTATGTGGGCCTGACCTCCGGAGGAGGACAGAGCTGGAAGCTCTGCATGCTGTGTCAGCAGCACGCTGGCTAGTGTGGCTGTGCCTCACTTCAGCTTTCGCTGTCCCTGCTTCTCCCCGGTTAGTCCATCATGCCAAACAGCACACGAGAAGGCAGCGGATCAGTGACGGAGCTCATCTGCGGCACCAGGTCTTACTTTGGGCTGCCTTGTGTGGGTGAGATGCTGAGAGCCCCCTCTGCAGCGCTGGTGCTGGCTGTGTGAGGGTGCCTGCCCCGGCCCAGGGCATTAGGGTTTGTTAATGCCATCCTCTGAAGCATGAGGCCAGCACATGGGGGCTGCTCACAGGGTTGACGGACCCCATGGCCCTGCTCTGGAGCAACCTCCCATCAGCTGGAGACCTACCTATGTTTACTTGCAGGTGTGGACATCATAGACACGTATGCACTCCTGGCAGCTCACGTAGCAGCACCAGTGGAAGATGCAGTGACACTTCTCCTTCCGTTTCTCAGTTCTGGTGTTGTGGCCGCGACCGCAGCACAGCAGGTCGCAGCCGTCGATGCCGTGGGAGGTGACGTTGCATGTTCTGTCCCTTGTCCCAAAGGAGCCCGTCTCGGGGTTGGGCTCACAGAAATTGGGGGAGTTCTCATAGTAGACCAGATCCCGCTCTGTCGGTGGCTTGAAAAGAGCGTACTTGGCCCTCAGAGTTTCGACCCAGCCCCGAGACTCGCGGTGCTTTTCCACCACCATCTCGGAGGCGCTGTCGTATTTGTCCTTCAGGTAGTCCCCGATAGCCCGGAAATCAGGCTGGGCCCACCAGCACGTCTTCACCTCGCAGCTTCCCGAGAGACCGTGGCACTTGCACTTGAGGTGCATGTGGTCCAGGATGGTCTGTCCAGGGGAGACACAACAAGGTGGTCAGCAGCAGGTCGGGATGCCCAGGGTGTGATCACCTGCCTTTGCTACCAGGGTTTAAACGCCTGATCTGAGCTTGGTCTGGAAAGCATGGGCTGATTGTGAATGTGGGGAGCTCGGGGGGGGGGTGGCAGAAACATCCCACTGGAGAAGCACAGCTGATTCGGGCAGCTGCTCTGATCCTCTGTCCAACCCAGTCTAATCCCAAGGTCCAGTTGTAGCATCCCAGCCTGGTTTGGGTTGGAAGGGAGCTTGAAGCTCATCCAGCTCCAACCCCTGCCATGGGCAGGGACCCCTTCCACTGGAGCAGCTTGCTCCAAGCCTCTGTGTCCAACCTGGCCTTGAACACTGCCAGGGATGGGGCAGCCACAGCTTCTCTGGGCACCCTGTGCCAGCACCTCAGCACCCTCATTTTAACTCTTAACCCATGGCTGCCTGTTTGGGGAGAGTGGAAATGCTGTGCCCTGGAAAATAACCCTGGAGTTATGGGACCCTGTGGTCCCATTACACCAAGGGGAGTCACACATGGGGCGTGCTGCGAGCTCTGGACCCGTTGAGCACTCACCGTCCTGCCGGCCTCGTTGTTGTGCCTGTTCATGGCCGAGCGTGCGTCCGGCCGGTTCTCTCTGGCGTCAGCGAATTCCCGGGACACCAGCACGCCGAAGTCGGCATCCTCGCTGCATCCCCCCCATTTCCAGCCGTCTCCTGGAGGTCCTTTGTGATGGGAGTCACAGCCGCAGATGGTGGACGTGCCCTCAGCGCAGGAGCGGGTCACGGCGAAGGCCACCCCTGCCGATGCGATGGCGTGGACAAAGGCAGACTCGCGCGTAGCTGGGAATGAACAGAGCCCATGGGATTACCGGTCAGTGTCACACTTGTGTTTTCCTTCCTAACCTCCTTCAGCATCACAGAACCCCAGGATCCCAGCCTGGTTTGTGTTGGAAGGGACCTTAAAGCTCATTCAGCTCCAGCCCCTGCCACGGGCAGGGACCCATTCCACTGGAGCAGCTTGCTCCAAGCCCCTGTGTCCAACCTGGCCTTGAACACTGCCAGGGATGGGGCACCCTGTGCCAGGGCCTTACCCAAATCTCATCTAGATTTCTTTAAAAAGTGAAAATCTATTTTATTACTCTTTAAAAGACGTGGGTCAGGTGCTGCTGGTGACACCTGAAGCGCACAGGCAGCAGCAGGTAGAAGTGTGACTCCGGGTCTGCTGCAGTGACCTGGCTCTTCAGCTACAGAGCTCTGCTTGGGTGTTCTTAAAGCCTCTTGGGGTGTTTTACAGTGTTGTACTATTTCTCCTCAGTTGGAAATCAACCAGAGCTCGACCGTTGACTTCACGAAGGCTGCAGTAGATAGAGGCACTCCCAAGCACAGCCAAAGTAGTGTCTCAGTCTCAGCTTTCTCCTTGAGGACATCTTTTGGTTGACATGTCTCATGTTTGGCACAGGCTTCTTAAGTGCAGCACCCTTGTGGATGACACTAGAGTGCTTTGACCCTGTGTGCCACCTTATGAAGATGGAGACCTGAGGTCTCTACATCCAGGGTAGATGTCAGAGTCAATCCAAGCCCATCCCCGATGTGCAGGAGAGCAGGAGGGTGCTGAAGGCAGGTGTCTGGGGACCATTGGTGGTGGATGGTGCCCCTGGGTGCTCTGCAGATGTTTCCAGCTGCCTCATGGGTGTAGCTTGACCAAATGATCAAGACAGCCCTCAGCGGATGCGGGAGGAAGTCAGGGCTTTCTGCTGGCTCAGACCAGCGATGACCTTGGAGCCCATCTCCTGCTTCCAGAGCAGGAGCCAGGAACTGTCCCTCAGCCACCCCATGCATCCCTCAGCTGCTCCTGCCTCGTGCCCTGGGGAGGTCTTTGCTGCACCAGGTCTTGCTCTGGGCTGCAGAGGTGGGGTAGAGCTCCTGACAGGCAGGCAGCTCAGACTTGGCTGATTTCAGCCTGTGCAGGTGGTCCGAAGGGGCAGCTCGTGGCTATGTGCCAGCTGTGGAATGCACATCTCTGCAGCAGCGTGGAGAGCTCGGATCCAGGTGCCAAACGTGATCCTAAACCAGGGCTGCTCAATCCCGTAAGACCATGTTATGGGTTTCACTTTAATTCACTCTTCCCTTCCTTGCCCTTCCCACCTCTGATAACACCAGCAGAGATCCAGCCTCTACCTCCTGCAGTTTTCCTTACATACCTTTCACCAGCTGCGTATACTGGGACCACTGGGTCCTATGGGTTGAAGATCCCTGCTTCAACTAGAGTGGTTCAGCCTGACAAAGGCTATTTGGGTGGCCTGTGATCTACAGCAGATCAGATTAGAGGAGCTAGCGAGCCCTTCTGGCCTCAGACCAGGACAGCTCGGGGGCAGAGGGGGAGAACACGAGCCGCCCTCCCTGCTCATGTGCCTTTGCTTCCCACCCCGGGGAGGGAGATGAGAAAAGGATGGGAATGGGATGGAGAGGCACCGTGTGCCTGTGCATCCGCATGGATGCCGGGATGGGGGCCGAGCTGGGGCCGCTGCTGCCGTGGCCAGGCAGCGGTGGGATGCAACCCACCCCCTGTGGCCCACGCGTGGGGCGGGGCGGGGAGGACGGAGCTGCAAACACGAGCGCTTTGCCTTGAAATCCAGCCCCGGGTCCGGGCGAGGAGCTGGGAGAGTTTCCCAGAGATGAAATGCGGGAAGAGCGTTCCCAGAACCAGGGGAGGGGTTGGCCAGAGAGGATTAGAGCCGCCTTGACAGTGCACGGCTGCGACTGTCTCCCAGCCGGGCCCGTTACCTGCTGGGACACTCAATTTGCCATTGTTCCCGCGGTGTCACACTGTATTACCAGCATAATGCAGAATGTTTCCGCCGGGCCAGCGTACCCACGGCACAGAGCGCTGGCATTCCCCAGGAGCACCTCGTAGCAACGGGGCAATGTTCCCCCTGTCCTGCCGTCACCCTCCAATCCCGCCGGCCCGGCTGGGAAATCCCTATTGATGGCGCTCCCCAGCCCCCCGCCACCGGATCAGAATGGCTAAAGGGCGTGTGAATGCTGCAGTGATTTGAAACGACTGCAGCGCGGGGATGGTATCGCTCGCCCGGCCTCACAGTAGGGGAGGAAGCTTAGCTCTTTCTCATCGCTATAAGCTTATTTTTCTCTCTCCCTCTTCTCCTTTTCCCTCCCCCCTTTCCCTTTAAGCTGCTGAGTTTATATCAAGACGGCCCCTGATCCCACACACCCCTTGTTTAGATGCAAATGACTGCAAGTGTCATGGCTGAGAAAAGCCATGGGTTATCTCAGCGCGGGGCTGGCTTTTCACAGCTCGTGGCAGGGGCTTAGATGAGCACACAAGGACCCCCAAAGGCAGCCCAGGCCCAGCTGCCTTCTCTGCACCTGGCTCCTTTGCACCGCGAGGCGCTGCCCTGGCCGGTGCCAATGGCAAGAGGATTGAGCCCGACCATGGCTGGGGAGGAGAGGACCCTTCTGGAGCACCAGTGGCATCTTCCTGGACAAGGAGAGCACACAAAGGGCAGCTGTGGTGCGAGGAGGCAGGGGAAGAGCCATTCCCCCGTTGCAGGGGGTGATGCAGGAGTTTGCTCCTGCCAAGCTCCCTCCTGCAGACCCAGTCCTGCCTGCGGCTCAGAGACCTCTCCTCCGTCCCAGGAGCTGCTCTCCAGATGCCTCTGGGGCCTTCCTGCCTCCTGCCCTCACAACCAGCCCATCCCAGGCACGGGGCTTTAACCAACATCATGTCCTTTATCACCTCCTTGCTGCTCGCCCTCCCAGAGCAGCAGGAAGTCACCCGGCTTTGGGGCAGGGCTTGGCTGGAGGAGACCTTGTCCTTTAATAAGAGCTGACCTTATTTTAAGTAGAAAAGGGAGGGAGAAGAGAGGGGAGGGAAAAGCAGGTTTCTCTTCCCTCCTTGTCCCAGACTGCACACCTGCAGTATAAATCATCTCGGGGAATTTGCTTGTAAAAACACGATCTTACCCCGCGTCCTGGGGTTGGGTTGGGTTTTGGTGGTTGGGTTTTTTTAATCAGAGCCCAGGTTAGAAAAAACAACGTGCAGAAAAAAAAAAAGAAGAAGAAGAAGAAAAACTTGCAGGGAAATGATCGGCGTGGCCCTGGGGAACCAACCGGCTGCGAAGGGGGAATGGTGAAGCTGAGGAGCGAAGCGCGATGGAGATGGGGTGGGACTGTGGGTTGATCTGGTGACTGGAGCCTGCTACACTCCCACACTGACACAGCACTCGAAGCCTGGACGATGAGCCCAGAAGGAGCAACCAAGAATGGCTTGAACATGTGGGCTGCAGAGGGTCCATGCAGCCCAAGCACTGCAAGCTTTCCCCACACTGCCTTGCTCCTCAGACTAAGCTCTCCGTGAATGGACCCAACCCTGATTAACATTTTTGCAGCTCCTTTAAACTGAAATTATCCTCAATTTCTTTTTTAGGCTGTATTAGAAGTGATTTTCTATGCTATTGTAATGAAAAAGGCACCTTTGAAGTTTTTTCTGTAATAGCTTCAATCTACTTAAGGGAGTAGTAGATGAGATTAACCTAAATATTGCTCTTTGATACTTAGAGGTGATTTCATCCAGGTAGTTATCATAGCTTAAATGCTGGCTATTTTGGGCTTAGTATTTAATGCCTATTGGCCTAATGCACAGCCCAAGCTGCAGTAGTGATTGTTGTCTGGTTTGAGCCTTGGTTTGTGGGGTTACACCCCTCTGGGGTCCTGGAAGTCAACAGGGAGCACAGCAATAGCAGTCACAGATGCTCAGGGCCAGATATGAAACCCAGCTGGCAACAACTGCAGGTCTCAGTTCCAGGTTATGGGCTCAGAACTCTTGGTTTCTGTTGGTGCTGCACCTAAGGAAAGTGGGACAGGAGCCTGGGAGAAGGTGATGCTGTGAAGGCAACAGATGTGTCCAGCAACACTATCCACAGTGCCGCTGGCAGTGATGAGCAGCGTTGGTTCCTGGATTCATCACTGCTAATGAGGTCTATCAGGGCAGGACAAAAGCCTTTTTATTGCCAATGTTGTCTCTTCCTTCAGCTGAGGAAGCAGTGGCTGGAAACGTGTTTGTGTAGAGCCATAGGATCCCAGCCTGGTTTGTCTGGGAAGGGACCTTAAAGCCCATCCAGCTCCAACCCCTGCCACGGGCAGGGACCCCTTCCACTGGAGCAGCTTGCTCCAAGCCCCTGTGTCCAACCTGGCCTTGAACACTGCCAGGGATGGGGCAGCCACAGCTTCTCTGGGCACCCTGTGCCAGCGCCTCAGCACCCTCACAGGGAAGAGCTTCTGCCTAAGAGCTCATCTCAGTCTCCCCTCAGGCAGGTTCAAGCCATTCCCTTGGCCTGTCCCTACGGTTCAAGAGTGGCACTACTGACATTGCAGACATCATCACTACATGGGTGAAATGAGCCCCATCCCCTCTCCTCCCACTGACTTTCAAGGCAGCAGTGAGAAGACATCAGCACAGTTAAAGATGTCACTAAGCACCCCAGCCAAGCGGGCTGGCCTTTGATATACCGTTATCCGCAGATGCTGCTGTCTGTTTTTAACCGTTCTCCTTACAGGTTGGTGAGACACCAGGATAACCACACACTGCAAGCTCAGAGCCTGGCCGTGCTCTCTCGATGCATCAGGGTTTGACTGGGGAGAGCTGCATAACGAGGGTGCTCAATAATTCTTCCCCATCTGTCAGAGGCGTTTCAGAGCTAGGGGTGATGTTTGGCTGTGTCAGCTGGGAGCGCAGGGGGGTGTTGGGGCATGTCCACGCAGGAGGTTCTGCTCGAGTCCCTGCAGCCCAAAGAATCCTTGCATATTCTTCATGAATTCAAAGTTCACTTTGCTGATTAGGGGGAGGACGGGTCAGACCTGACTTTCAAGCGCTTTCCTGCTGACAGCAATGGTGGTGGGAGATTTGCAGCACCTGAATGCTGTAATAGCTCTTTTCTAATGTGTTTCAAGTGTTTATGATGGGGTTTTTTAATGGCAGTTTTTAAGAACCTTCAAACTTCCTGCTCTTGTAAGAGCTGAAGTTCAGGCCGTGCTTTTATCAGGCCCCAAGCTATAGCGTGGCAAGCCTCGATGACAAGTGACTTGATAGGAGATACAGCAGCTACCCCAAAATACATCCTGGCAAACGAGGAGGGGATTGAACCTCAAGGCTCCTCTTAGCGAGGAATCACACTTTAACCCAGCGAGTTCCTTCCGCTGGCACAAGCTGCTGCTGTGCCAGGAAGCTGTGCCAAGGCTGACAAAGAATGGCATCAAGTGTTTATGTGTGGAATGTTGGAGCTTTGTAGGGAAGATTGTGAGACCTCACCTGGAGCATTGTGTGCAGTTCTGGTGTCTTCAACATAAAAAGGACATGGAACTGTTGGAACAAGTCCAGAGGAGGCCACGAGGATGATCAGGGGCTGGAGCAGCTCCTGTATGAAGACAGGCTGAGGAAGTTGGGGCTGTTCAGCCTGGAGAAGAGAAGCTGCATGGAGACCTCAGAGCAGCTTCCAGTGTCTGAAGGGGGCCTATAGGGATGCTGGGGAGGGACTCTTCGTTAGGGACTGGAGTGACAGGACAAGGGGTAACGGGTTAAAACTGAAACAGGGGAAGTTTAGATTGGATCTAAGGAGGAAATTCTTTCCTGTGAGGGTAGTGAGGCACTGGAATGGGTTGCCCAGGGAGGTTGTGAATGCTCCATCCCTGGCAGTGTTCAAGACCAGGTTGGACAGAGCCTTGGGTGCCATGGTTTAGTGTGAGGTGTCCCTGCCCATGGCAGGGGGGTTGGAACTGGATGACCTTAAGGTCTTTTCCAACCCGAACTATTCTGTGGTTCTGTGATTCTAAGATTCCCCAGGAGATTGGCACGCTCCAGGGACTGTTGGGGAATAGCCTCGTGTTCTGCTTTCAACCCAGGTTTCTCCAGTTTCCTCAAGGCCACAGCATAAGATTCCCATTTCCAAAGACTAATTCACTTTCATTAAATAACCATTGGGCTACAGAGGCTTGGTGCATGGCATCACCATTCCCTAGTGGAACCCCCATTGTTGGAACTGGATGATCTTCAGGTCCTTTCCAACCCAAACCAGTCTGGGATTCTAAGATACCAGTGAAGCTTCGGGAATGGCTTTAGTTACATACACGGAGCTGTGGAACCAAGGCATGTCTGAACTCAGCGTGGAGTCAACAAAATCCACGGGATGGGTTGGAGAGAAGGGGAGGTTTTTATCCACCATTTGGTTCAGTTTCATGGCAATGCTTTTTGACCTAAGGTCTTGGATATTGCTAACTGGAGATGGGACAGATTATCTGTCACCAAAGTCCTCCAGCACCCTCCTATGAGGCTGGATTTGGCTGCAGGGCAGAGGTGCAGGTCCCCATCTGTCTTGGGGACCAGCATCTCAGGTTTCCCAGGGTAATGCCCAGGTTGTGACCTCATTGGGAATCTGGACTTCATTGTGCCTTATCAATGAGATTCCAATGTGCCAGATCCACATCAGTGGGTCTAGAAAGCTGGTCTTTCAAGAGGAAGCGATGAAGGGGAGCAAGAGCAAGTGTTTGGGGACAGGAGAGGGAAAATACATTTCCTCTCCCTCTTCTTCTTCCCAGCCCTGACCATTTTGGTTGAAATCCCAACTAAGCCTTATCAGGACCTTGGTTTTCCACCATGGTTTCTCACCGGCCGCCTGGGGTAGACAATGCTTCAAAGGGCCTGCCTTGACCCCAACCCTCTTCCTTGGCTTTTTCCCTGTTGTTTGGAAGCACTGCATGCCCTGGGCAGGGAGGATGGAGCCCATGATCCTGAAACGTGTGTGCATGTTTGGTGCAAGGCCTTCCCCTGCCTGTACTTCGTCTGCTGATTGCTCCTGGGAGGGGAACGGGCCCTTCCCTTGTGACCCCTTTTGCTGTAGCATCCCAAAAGAAAACTGGGAAAAAGAAACTGGAGAACTGAAGGCTGGGATGACTCTTCCCAGAACGTGCTCCCCGTGGGACATCCTTGGTGCATCCAAAGCCAAAGGGAGATGTGACATCTCCCCCCCCCCCCACCTAAACCTATTTGCCCACAGCCCCCCGGCTCTGCTGGTTACCTTTGTCCAGGACTGGCCCGAAGATGGCCAGGCTGTCATCGATGGTGGTGCAGTTCCAGCGCCGGCCCCGGAACTGGTGCTGGCATTCCTGGATGCCCAACTTCACCCCCTCGGCCACACTGGGCATGATCTCAATGTAGTTGCGGCAGAAGCGGAGCTGCTTGGGGACGAGGCCGGGGATGGAGCCGCAGAGGATAGGCTGGGACCCCAGCGAGCTGTACTGCTGACCTAGTGCAAGGGACCTGCAGGGACAGAGGACAGCGTAGGGTTGGGAAAGCAACTGGCACCGCTCTGCTGCCCACAGCTTTACCCGCAGAAGGGGACAGACGCGTTTCCCCAGCATCAACTCGCAACGCAGGCGTTCACACTCAAGGGCAGGAGCACAAAAGCCCCGCTGGGCTGGGAGGCTCCCGTTCATCACTGGCTGTACAAGTGTGAGCAGATGGATGTGCACATAAAGGAGGGGTTTGTGTGTGTGTGTGTGAGCGCAGTGCACAACACGAGGAGCTTGAGTGCCTATGGCAAACGCAGGGGAATCTGTTTCTCTGCTTAATCCCTTAAATCCCCCAGGAGTCCTGACACTGTCAGGCCAGTGGCTCCTTTTCTTCCCATCTGATAGTGCTAGACATAGAAAAGCTGTGGATCCAGCAGTTTTGAGTTGACTCTGTGTGATTCCCCTTGGTCTGGGATGGACTAAGCTGCGGGAATAAATGCTCTTGTGCAGATCCTCTTACTGCAATTTCTGGTGGGCACATCCTTGCATCCTTGAAGAGGTTGGAATTATCTCCTCATTGCCACAGCAGGGGAGACACTGTGCCCACCCTCTCAATTTCATCCTTCCTACAGAGATGGCCAGTGAACCCATCTTCTCTTTGGGCCCCTGGTTGGGAAGACACATGGTATCCAGAGAAACTAGACCTAGTAGTATTTGAAAGTGGCAGAGTTTGGCCAGATTAGGTATATGGAAAGGAGATATATGGATAGATACGTGTCCAAGGTACATGAAAATTTTTAGGGTGAACTAAAAGAAGGTTCCTGCCAGTGAAGGCAAAAGCTGCTGGGACATTTCTTCTTTCCCCTCTGCCTACAGAACACGTAGGTTTGGAAGTACCAGACTTCCTTTGGCTCTGAGTCTTGGGCAATGTGGTCTAGTGTGAAGTGTCCTTGCCCATGGCAGGGAGTTGGAACTGGTTGATCTTAAGGTCATTTCCAACCCAAACCATTGTGTGATTCTATTACTCTTTGTGAGTGCTGGGGAGCCTCAACGCTGTCATCTTCTCCCTTGGTCTCAGCATCAACTCAGTACAGCTCCTCTTGCCAACACCTCGAGAGCCGCGGCCAGCAGCGCAACTTGAGGGCTCCAAGGACCTGGTAGAAATGAGACCCTTGAACCACACCATTTCCCCCCTGCACCTCAGGTCCCTGCTTCATCGTGTTACAGGGCAAACATCCTTCCTGCCTGGGCCCTCGAACGCCTTGGCAATGCCCCGTCTCGATCCCTGCAACTCTCATAGCGCACTGGGAGAACTCGGGATCAGCAGGAGAAAGCCAGGTCCCAGCTGAGCTCTCGTTTGCCACCCGTTGTCCTGGAGGAAAACTTCCTCTGCCCGCAGGTTTCTCTTTGTGCTCTTTTTAGGCATATTTGGCATTTTCCAGTTCTGGGCCATGTTCTGTTTTAAAGGGACGATTGTAGAGGCTGGGACCCCCCCTGGTTTGCAGCGCTGGGAGGCCAAAGGGTGATGCATTGAAACGCACATTGGGATCCAGGAGTTTTCCTGCTGGCTCCTTCTCTCCATTTAGTGCTGTATGAGCCCTTCCCAGCTCGCACCAGTTTTGCCCTTTTCCCCTTCCTAGCAGAGGCCTCCTCACAAGCTTGCGTTACAGGTAACTAAAGGCTTGTGCAAAATCAGTGCAAGCAGAGGTGTGGGGTCCACACAAGCCTTTCAGGAGAGCCAGACCCTGTTGGTTTTGTCTTGGTGCACTGGGGCTGTCTACCTCAGCCTGATGCAGTGCTCAAGGGGTCTTTACCAAGTGGCAGACGTTCACTTTAAGCTCAGAGATCGTGAATTCACCCCAGCTTTGATGCAGAGAAGTACCTGCAGTTGCTGACTCCGACCTGTGAAGGGGGGGTTATAGCTGGTGTAATATTCATATCTTTTAATTCTTACAATTTGCTGACAGCAGCCCTTTGTGAACAGGGCAAGACACAAATTCTTGGGTTTGCCTGAAGATCAAGAGAAGCAAGAGGGAAGCTGTTGCAAGTCAAAGCATGCAATACATATGCACATAGGAGCTTGAGAAATGCCAGGTCTTGACGGAATACGGAGAACAAAAGGATGGCAGAGTTCAAATAAGGAACGTCGCAGCTGAGTCGGGAACCGGGGAGCTTTAATGAATCCCAAGCCTTTGCTCATAAATCACCCACTGTTGAATCTCTACTGAATGTGTCTTGAGTTTCGAGCTTCTCTGTGGAATAGGCACTTGTGTCCCCATTGTGAGATGCCACCAATGCCATAAACTCCCCACCAGACTTTGCAATCCTAAGAAAACAGGTAGGAAATTCATTCTTTTCATAAGAACAGATGAACGTGCCAAAGCATCAAAGGCCGATCCCTTGGGCACGGGTGAGTCCCATGGCCATCAGCCTGGATGTAGGGATGTATTTCTCTGTTACTGCCCTGGAAAGTGTAGACTTTACACCCCGGTGTGATGTGGCCTCCTGAACAGAGGAAGCTGTTTTTCCTTTCCCAGCTGGTGTGTTTGAAAACCACCTCCTGGTGTGTGTGTGAATGCCGTGATCTGCCCAAAATTCAGCAGCCCACAGGGCCAGGTTCTCCCCAGTTAAGATTCTCCCTTAAGGGCTAGAAACCTTCCTAAAACCTTCCCAAAGGCCAAAGTCCATCTGGGAATCACTCCCAGACCTGTGGCTGCCTTGAACTAGGTTAAGCATCCTTCTGAGAGCTCTCCCAGAGGGACAGCTCAGGGTAGTTCAGTGCCTCTAGGTCCTGGGTGACTTATTTATTGGCCACAATTGGCCCCTCAGTGCCAGTGCTGGGGAGCAGTTGGATTGGATGAGCTTAGCTTTCCAACCCAGCTGATTCTGTGATTCATGCAACCCAGTGGTGCCTCCATCCACGAGCTGTGTCCTACCTACAGCCCTCTACCAGCAACCTCTGCTAGGAGGGCTTAATCCCTCCTCCAAGCACTGCAGGACACCAGCATCTTCCCAGAGGTGGGCAGTGCCCCAGGAGAGGATCTTGGAAAGACCAAGGATGATCAACCCGTGTTGTTCCGGAGCACATGGCACTGGCGGGTTGGGAACTTGGCACCCTGCTCCGATTGTGGAGGAATGTTGGCTGTTTCCAGAAGGAACCAAGGAGAAAGCACTTAATGAAATGATCCTTTGAGGAGTGCTCTGAGGGGTGGACACCGTGTACCCTGCCTGTAATCCCAGATGAAGGGAGAGGTGCTCTTATTGCATGTGCTTTTGAGAGATGAGACCGATGATTTCTCAGGTATAGCTGAAAAATGAATGCTACAAAGGGATGCTGAGGAGCTGCTTAGGGGCTGAGGAACGACAGGGAGGTGCTGGTGTTTTTATTTTAGCCTCCAATCCACACTGATGCTGAAGTAGCTACTGAAACACATCCCAGGCTACATCTGCATTAAGTCAAATGAAAAGCCCCATTATCTTGAGCTTGTTCAGCCTGGAGAAGAGAAGGCTCCTGAAGGGGAGACCTTAGAGCAGCTCCAGTGCCTGAAGGGGCTGCAGGAAACTTGGAGAGGGGCTTGGGACAAGGGATGTAGGGACAGGCCAAGGGGAATGGCTTTAACCTGCCAGAGGGGAGACTGAGATGAGCTCTTAGGCAGAAGCTCTTCCCTGGGAGGGTGCTGAGGCACTGGCACAGGCCAGCCTTTAGGAGCAGAGAGACCAATTTCTTCTGAGGTCCCTGAGATGGGACCTGAGCCACTTTCCTAGGGGCTCAACAAGCCCTGTCCCACGTCGTTTCTAACTGGGCACTGAAGGAGGGTAGGGAGCCTGGCAGAGACACTGCAGCAGGAAAAGGAAGTGCTAGTGAGTAGATGGATGGCAGAGAAGGCAAGAAGAAGCTTGCCCTGTAGACAGACTGGCAGAGGATGGATTACTCTAAGCTCTGAGCATTTAATCCCAGGGAGACATGAATGGGAAGGAGGTTAATGGGTGCAGTGATACAGCAAAAAGGGAAAGCCAGAGAAGGAAGAAGCCAGGATGAGGCTCAAGGAAGCGTGCTGGGTAAGTGTTGGAAGGAGGTGGCTGAGGAGGAGGTTGTCCTGCTCAGGGTGGGCTCTGTGGGTGTTTACACTGGGGAATATGAGGCATCACTTTATGTATTTCTCATTCTGCAATTCCAACCATTTGAAAGATTGCCAAAACAGAGCATCCCTCCTGCGAAGGAGCAGCCTGTTTGTCTTTTCCCCCACTCTAAAGCCAGAAGTCACTGCTGTCAGTGGGATGTGGCTTCTCTCTTTCCTGTGCACCCTGAGTCCACGTAGAGTCACTGCAGAGGAGCGGAACCGCACTGCAGGGAAGCTCCCGTGACCCCACAGGGAGTTAGGGAGGGACTTCTCAAGTTAGGTCAGTTGAACCTGCCCTCCACTCCCAGGCAATGCCATGCACAGCGGCTTCACTGCCTGAAGGCTGCCTGCAGAGAAGGGCAGAGCACCTCCAGGATCTGAGCAAGGGCAGAAGGTTTGTGATGAGACTTCTGCTGCATGAACTGAATTCAGTCTTGGTTTATTCCACCTTGTTTTTCCTTATCTCCTTTGCTCCTGTAGGCCTGACACGAGCTGCAGCCCCGTGTATGGACCTGCACCCATCACCCGCATCCCTGCATCTGCTCGGCCACTGTTTTGCACTGTTTTTACAGTGAGAGAATGTGAGAGAATGAAATCAAATGTCTCAGCTGCCCTGCCCCAGTGTTCCCCTGACACTGACTCTGGTTTGGGTTTTGCTGAGTTGGGGTTCTGACAATTTAGCAAGTCCCATTGGATTTGGCTTTGATCAAAAGAGATGCCCGACCAGACACAAGTGAATAGGGGTGAGTGCTTGGCAGGGAGAATAAGGTGCTGGCAAAGGGAAGAGAGATGGAGCGTTTGGTCTGCTCTCTTCTTTTGGTCTGCTCTCTTCTGAGAGGGGTAAACTGTTGCACTGATTTTGCTTTATCAGGTGCCTTTTCCCTAGGTGGAAATGAGCTGAGTTTGGTTGAAGAAATGTAAATCCCCTAGAGGACACCTAAAGCATTTGTCTCTTAGGCGCTGCAGTTGTAGTTTGGAATGGGGAGCACAGGAATGCCTATTGAAAATGAACGTAGAGGATGCCAAAGGATAAAGTTCTTCAAGAATGACCATCCTGGTGCTCACCTGGGCAGCCAAAGCCAAAGCTTTCTGTGGCACTTTCCCCTTGCCCTGACAATACCTCTTTTCCCTTAGTGCCACAGCAGGAGGTGGGATGAGCTGAAATAGGAAGTGCCCAGCTCCAAGATGAGTCACGAGCCAGAAACAGGCTCTAAAGCACCATCATGAGCAAACCCACAGGCAGCAGCTCTGCTGGGACCGCTGGTGCCTGGCTTGCAGCATTCACCAAAGGACACCCTCTCTGCTATGCCTGATGGTCCAGGAGCATCTCCTCAAGCCTGCAGTGTACAGGTACTGCTGGGGCACGTGAAAGCCTGATCACAGATGTGACCTCTCTAACAGCAGCCACACAGTGCTTTAATGAAGCTTGCGAGTCGTAGCCACCTACAATGGTATCTCCATGAGAATGCAACCATCCCCTTTGACATTCAGCAAAGTTAAATAAGACATCCAAGGGGAAAGAGGGCAGAGCCATGTTTATGAAATTGGATTACCCAGCTCCCAGGCTCTGAGGGCTGCCTACACCTTTTCTCCCGGACACATTAAGGATAGCTTTGTCCCCCTGTTGCCTTCATTGAGCTCTGGCCAAGTGTGTGCTCTCTTGTCCAGTCAAGAGCACATGATGCTGCAAGCTGTTACTGCAGAAAGTGGAGTGGTTTAACCCTCCTCCTTGTTGTAAATAGGCTGTTAAACATGGAAAGGGGACAAAAGAGCAATAGCAGTGAGCTGAGGCACTGGCTTATGTTGACAGTTTGATTAGTCTATTGGAAAGACTTCTGAGAGATTATTTAGTTACAGTGAGAAGAAGGGGAAGATTAAGACTTTGTGTCCAGCAGAAGAGGGCAGGACAATGGCTGGGGAGTGGGAATTCAGACCAGCAAAATGCAAAGACACAAGTTTCAAAGGAAAAGACAACGCTTGCTGCAGGTTCTCTGACACTGTCTTCAAATGCAGCCTGTGCTTGTCTGAAAGAGCCATTTGAGCCACTACAAATGAATTCCTCACCCTTAGGGTAAAAGGATCAAATCCAGTGATTGCAGTGCACAGCCCTGCCTGGCTTTGCAAGGAGAATTCTTTTTTCCCCTGTCCTCTGGGTTTTGAAGAGGGAGAGCCCATATGGCCTGTGTCCTGCTGTGATTTCTGCCATAGTCCTTTGCACCTATCGATAGTGGCTGCCCTGACAGAGGCAGCAAAAGGAGGTGGATATGCTTGGGCAGCACTGGAGGAGCTTGGATCCAGCTGTAGTGTACGGGGGGCTGCTGGGAAATCCATATTATTCCTTATTTCTTCTCTAAACAAAGGCTAACTCCTCCATCAGGTTTCAGTATCAGGTGATACACATGGAAGGACATGGGGGTACTGTATGGAACAAGTTTAAGCCAATTGAAATAACATTAGAAGTGCAGCCCACGAATGAATCCAAGTCCCTAGTGCAGGGGATGGAGGAAGGATACCGGGTTCCCCAAATGGCTGCGCTGGTTACCCCCCCAGTGCGGTAGCCTGTGATGCTGAAATAGTGCCCTCGAGCTCAAAGAGCACTGAGGAAAGTTCCTCTGTCCCCTGCAGATTATTTCTGGGCCTGAACCTGCTCTGTTCCTTTGTGATCCAAACGAGCTTTGTGAAGGGATCAGCTTTAAACAGTTTTCAAGTGCTCTGCCTGCAACTCATCCACGGTCTGCAAATGCCAATGGAACCTGGGAGCTGCTCCCACCACCCCCAGCAGCCGGCGAGTTCCCCCCATGCCCTGCAGTGTCTGCCTTCTGAGCACCTCTTTCATAGCCTCAGCTGGGGTTTGAGTCCTTATGGTTCAAGAGCAGACACAAGTTCTGCTACCCGGAGCAGTCCTGCACGTCAAGCTGCGGCAGTAGCTCCTTTGGCAGCGCTAAGTGTAGTGTCCCTGGACCAAACCTGGATCAGTTTAATGGTCTAGCACAGGCTTCCTGCATACCCTTTGCTTCTCTCCGTCCCCCATCCTTTCCAGAGATCATATACCCTGGAGACAGCATCCTTGTCAGGCATTCCCAAAGCTGTATGTTTGCTACCAGCATGGATCCTGCCCTGCACACCTGACCTGCACAGCAAAAGCTCTGCGTTGGAGATTGATGTCTTTTAGGTCAGGACTTGGGTTGCCTCCTCTTAGCTCATGTGGACCATGGTGGAGCACGGAGCCAGAAGTGCATGGCTGTGAGTTGCCTTGGCTCTCGTGTGAGCAGTCCAGGCATCTGTATGTGCTGGAACAGCAGCCCATCACTGATGTTGGTGGAGATGTGAGGAAGAGCCATGCTGGTTTTGGATCTCCTGTCAGAGAAGCAGACTTTCCTTTCTCACAAGAGGACGGAGAGCACCAGGCATCACGACTGAGAAAGGATTAAGGTAAAATTATGCTCTGGGCTCCCTAGGGCAGGCAGCCCCATGGACATACAGCCTCTTGTTCCCAGCTTGGGCCTGGATTTCTCTCCTGAGTTATTTGATGTGCTTCATCCTCAGTGTCCTGCCCACACCCTTGATGGGACAGCCTGGCCCCGTGCCCTGTGCCAGTATCCACTCTCTTTGCAGTCCCTATGTCAGCTTTAGGGTTGAACCTGCTGGTGACACAAGCGATTGCTATGGAGGGATCCAGGACCTGGATGCTCCTCAGATCAGAGGTGGTGTGATGCACGGTCCAGCCTTGGCCCTCTCCCAGCCCAGGCAACGAAGGGAACTTGGTCAGGTCCCTCTTGCACCATCTGTGGGATTGAGAGCGGGGTCAGACCTGAGCCATTCACCTGCACTGGAGCCAGTTCCCTCCAGTGTCACAGGCCCTTTTCCTGAGGAGTCCTCACAACAGCAAAGGGCTTCGTACCAGAGCAAGCAGATGCCTCTGGGTTACTCCAATTTCCCCTTGTCTGAGCATGAGCAAACGAATCTGCTGTTGCATCCCTTCCATTATCCCTCTGCCCACTGGCGTGTGGATTAGTGTTGCTGCAGCAACAGCACTTTTGTGAGATGAGCCCATTCTGGGAGAGCTGCTCCAGTTTGGGTGACTCAGGGCTCTGTCATGGGCCTGAAAGTGATTTGGCATCTGCTTCCCCCCCTTTGTCTTGGCATCTCACACGGTTTGGCTCTGACTTATTTGACAGCAAATGCTGGAAGGATGGGAATGGGGGTGGGCAGGGCTTGGGAGCTGGAATCTGCTTCTCTTCCTAATGAATGCAGCCTGAATAAAGTTGGTGACAAGGGTTTGTGTCCAGGAACTGGGCTGCTTTATTGTCTTGTGCATCAGATATAAATGTTATGTTCAGTAATGCCTGGTCAAAGCAATGTCACTCTCAGTTTAGAAAACACAATCAAGTGATTTGCCATGGGAGAGAATCTATTCTGCAGGGACTGTGATAATATTCTCCCCCAAATTTACATAATTGCATATGATTTGCATATGCAAATGAAGGCTTCCAGGCTGCGACTGCAATAAACACAGCAAGGCTTTCAGCACTGCAAGCCCTTGCCTCCAAAGAGAGCCGCTGAAATTCGCTTGGAGACCTGCTCGCTCCAAATCATCGAGTGCTGGCAGGGCTGCGGATCTGCCTGTGCCCAGTGTGTGACCACAGCCTCCACGTCTGTCCGTGCTGCTGCCCCATGCCACTGCCAGTCCTGCCCGCGAGGCGTTCCCAGCAGAGCAATAGCCCACTGCTTGAATTCACCTCCCTTTCCCACCTCCTTCCCCAGCGCTGGCACTGATGGAGGGGCATTTCCTGCTAGGGAGGGAATGGGAGTGATGGGACGCTCCATCCAGACACAAAGGGAAGGAAGAGGCACCTCTCCACTCAGACCAATGGACATACTGGTCATTCCCTGTTGGTCAGTCCATGGGCCTCCAGTTTGGGGTGTTGCCTTGAGAGGCTTTGGTGGTAGCTGACCTCAGTAGTGGTCAGTGTCAGCTGTCTGGAAATCACCACTGTGAGCCACCAGCTTTGGCATTGAAAAGCGTCTGTTCAGTTCTCAGATACTATGGGAGCATCCAGTTGAACACCTTGGATGAGAATTGCTACATGCACCCCACTACCCCATAATCTGGCGTGTGATCTATGATGCCTGTCTTTGGAGAGCCTTTCATTGTGCCCTGAAATCAGGACTGAAGATACCAGGGGTGATTCTGCTCCTATAAACAGCCGGAGGGTACCCCAAAAAGGATGTGTTTTGCCCAAGAGGAGAGAGTGGATGCTATGGTCTTGTACGGAGCGTGGCTCTGGCCACTCTGGGCAGTGTAGCTGAGACTAAGGCACCCGGTTCTGCTGCAGCTGAATGAACTGGATCTTAAAGTGCTTTCTGTCAGATACAGCATGAAAAAGCTGAGTTGGATCTTCTGTAAACCAGATCTAGAGTTATTTCGGATGGTTTATGGTGGTGAAGAATTGCACCTCTGCTACCCTGTTTCCATGGAGCAGCATTCAGAGTGGTGGGGTGCTGGGCTCTAGAAGGATGTGGGGGATAAACTACCATGGACATTGCAGATAATGTTGAACTGGCTAATGCACTGGGGCTGCTCCAAAGGTCAACGTGGCCGCTGTTGTAGCTCCTTCACAAGTAATCTCGGTTATGTAGGTGTCATGGTTGAAACCCAGCCACCAACTAAATACCAAGGGAAACACCATGAGAAATAGGGCAAGGATAAAAGGTGGCTTTGCCCAGTCTATGCAGGTTCCAGTAG
The DNA here is from genome assembly GCF_034315485.1 of Pezoporus occidentalis. NCBI lineage: Eukaryota > Metazoa > Chordata > Aves > Psittaciformes > Psittacidae > Pezoporus > Pezoporus occidentalis. The sequence goes on from NW_026915697.1 coordinate 83,634, forward strand.
TTAGCCAGGCCTCCTGCACTGGGCTAAGCAAGTTATTGCAGTGTGGGTGGGTGGAGTAGCATTAGTGGTATGGTGGGGAGATGCCACCATGGCAATGCATGTCTGCCTCAGCTCTGGAAACAGCTGTGCTGAATGGAATGCCATCATTCCTGAACATCTGGGAAGCCTCATCTGTGACCTCTGGGGTAAAAAGCTGGTTTTCAAGCCTCAGACTGTTTAGCCTGTGTAGATGACGGCGCTATCACCAGTGTCTCCCTATTGTCTGGCTGTTCCTAATTCTCCTTGTAGTGCCTTTGTGCAAGCTCATTTATCTGATCAAAGGTTGAGTAAAGGTTGCCCCCAAGGTACAAGACCACTATTCATAATAAGGCTGTGAAGACTGCAGACAAGGCCCCAGCAGACATGGGTTAAGACTCCTTCGGGGGGTTTGGTAGAGCTTAATTCCCTAAAACTATGATCCTGACCATTGTACCACTGTTGCCTTAGTTAGAGGCAAAGGCTCCCTTTTTGTAAGGTCTTATGTCAGCTCCCAGGCTCTTTCAGCTTTCTCAAGCAAACAGAAGCAACAGGCCATGCCCCACGGAAGCCACAAAGGAGATTTCCATTTGTTGAGGTCTTATTTTCAGGAGATTTACGGGAAAAAATGAGCAAACTGAAAAGAACAGTGAAAATGCACAGGTAACCACAACTGGGTGTAACCACGTGAAACAGAAACCAGGTGGATTTCATCGAAAACTCATTAAAGGTGAGTTTAAGGTAATGAGGCCAGAGCACATACAATGCAATAGTTAATTCTAAAAGGCAATTGAAAGTCTTTTGCACCAAGGAAGAAACCCAAACCAAGCATTGTTCTGAGAGCATCAGCAGTATCAGGAGATCAGGTGAAAACTGAATCAGTGAGGAGGGAATCGCCCAGCTGAGGCATGGGATAGCTGTGCTATTCCCAGGCTGGGATCTGGGCTGGAGGCTGAAGTGGTAAGCCCTACAAGACAAGAAATCATTTTGTGAGGCTTGCAGATAAGCCTGGACGTGTCTGTGTTGTACATGCAGCTCATGGGAGTCATCTGATGGGCTGCAGATGTTTCAGCTGAGGCCATTGTCCTGCTCTGCCACATAGGGCTCTGCACGTAAACCCCAATCCGCTAATGTAAGGCAGTAGCTAAGATGAAGCTACCTGCGCTGCATCTACCCAGTGGGTGGAGAGGAGCAAGGAGTAGGGGTTTGAGTAGCACTTGTTAGGACTCCTCTGGAGCTGTGAAAAGCCCCGGTGACATTTATCAAGGATCTTACTTACAATTCTTCACTATTTCTAGAAAATCACTGCAGGAAAAGCGGGTGAGTGTGAGACGCAGAAACGGGGTTAGAATAAAGAAGCAAACTGAGATTTTTATCACCTAACACGACCCCCTTCCGTTCCAAACTTGGAGGGTCAATCTGTTGAAAAGGTGGAGGAAGATCTCTGAGGCAGTGCAGTGCTAGGAGGGCTCAGGAAAAGTGTTTCTCATTCACAAGTGCAAGATGCAAGCACTGGGAAAGGTGCCAGTTGAACCTGATTGCATTTGTCAGGTTAATTAAAACCCCACGGGTTCAGAGAATGGTGAAAAAGACGAATTAGCAAATCAGGAAACCCATCTTTAGCAAAGGAGTTCGAAAGCTTTTTTATCAGAGCAGATTTCCTTATCAAAACACGCTCCTTTCATGCTCTCAGAGGTGGGAAAGCAGCTACCCTGATGGTCCTGGGGCTCACGTTTTTGTGGTTCCACTTCTCAAGCTTGTGCAATAGAAGCCCTTTCAGCCAAGGGTCTCTCACAGTTTCTTTCTTAGGTGCCAGTGGAGGTTTCCTTCACTAACCTGCATCAGCACTAGCCTGTCTCTCTACTTCGTGCGCTGCATGCGTGATCTGGAAACAGGTAGGGTAATGCGTTAGACAAGGGAGGTGAGGTACACGTGTAAAGGATCATTGCCTGACCCAGTGGTTTGCAAATGCCTTCTGGTTTGGGGGTTGTTTGGCACTTCTAAGGAGACCTGACTATACTCCTAGTCAGAGTAAATGATAAACCAAGGGTTCCTGGGCTGGAAGAGGTGGGGACTCTCAAGGTACTCCTAGTCCTAAGCTTTCTTTTCATAGGTATTATCATAGGAAAAACTGGAAATCATATACAGTCGATGCACAGACAGTGTGAAAAAAGCTCTAAGTGTTAATCCAACACAGTGTTTCTCAGCCTATGCCCCACCAGATACAGCCTTTATCCTGAAAACTTCAACTGAACAACCTTAAGTAATACAGCCTGATATCAGAAGCTTTCCATTACAGCCAGTATTGCTCTAATTTTACCTGCAAACTGGAGGGATATTAAATCACTTCAGTTTGTAGAGACAAAATGGACTTCAGATCAAGTCAGCAAAAAGAAGATTGCATCTGCCACCAGAATTAAAATTAAACTTGGATTAATTTAAGGAGCATGAGCTATAATTGTCTGTCCATGTCCTATGTAAATTATACAGCCAAGTTCCTGATGACTCCTTCCCATTGCAGAGCCTTTAGGAAAATCATTGATGCATTGAGAGTATTGGGAACTGAGGAGTGAGATTATAGATATAAGCACGAGCTGGTGAGCATCAAATTTGTCTCATTCCAGCAACAGCCAGTGGAAAATAGGTGTCCTGTCTGCAGTCATGAGGTGGCTCTGGCTACCAACAGAGGGAAGACACCGGGTCATCAGACCTACAATAGACTTTGTGGAGGTCTACCTTAGAGACAGGTAGCAGCAGAGCATGCTTTGGGGATTTGCATGTAGGAGGATCCTGCCTTTCTGGGGTGGAATTCCCATTGCAATCCTCTTGCTATAAATTAGGATATTTAGACGTAGTTTAATAACATTTCAGAGCTATGCTTTTAGGTTGAGCACAGTTTCCATTACAAGCCTCATACAGAGTCATTGCCTTTAGGACACTGAGAGTACGAGTGTGCTCAAATAGAGATAGAATGCCAGCCTCCTGGGGTTTTATTTCCAGGTCTGACTGTGTCTCCCAAGACATGATGTCCACAAGATACCATACCCATTTGAACACAAATAACAGCCACAAATCCACCTTCAAAAAGCCTTTGGTATGAGCAGTATAATGTTGAAAAAGTGGTAATAGCTACTCAGAAGCATTTCTTGAGCAGACGAAGGCCTTGACTTTCACCAGGGACTCTGGATGTGTCCGCATGGCTGAATGGCTGGACTCTGAATCCAGAATTCCTTCTGCTTTAATGCTCAGGAATGCTCCCCGTTTGAGATGCTGTCACGTATTAAACCCAGCCAAACATGGGTCAGTGGGAAGACAACAACTCATAGCTGCTAAGGCTCCTGCTAAACCTGGCCCGGATGTTTTGTTCAGGCCTGGCAAAACCTCCAAAAGAGGCTCCAGTTGAGCCAAATTGCCATAGATACCACTATGGCTCAACCCAAGTCATGCAACTCAGTCCTACAATGCTGAAAGTGTTTACAGTGAGGCTGACCTAAACAAGCACCGTTGCTAACCCAGCCAGCTATGATATCTCTACATTACGCATCCCCTGATTGAAGCAGCTTGGTTCTCCCGCTGCAGGAGGGAACCACACTCTTGCTCACACGGGGGTTTCTGGTCCACAGAGCATCAGCTACATGGTGAATGTGTAATTTCAGAGTTAGAAGTGATTTAGGGATCTTAGAGCCTCCGAGGGCTCAGACTGCCCAGGTCTGTGCTGTGCCTGCAGGGATGGAGGAAGGGCTGGAGGCATTCGTACAGCTCTCCTTGGCTCACACACCCAGTAGAGCAGTGACTGCACTACAGGACCTGGAGACCAACAGAGCCAAGACAGAAGCAGCAAGAAAGCATTAACTGTGAGACCTGTCGTGACCTAGTTGGAGTGGCAATGGCTCATTTCTAGGCACAGAAGACATGTAGACATAGCAGGGGTGATGAGTGACCATCAAGGTTCTCCTTGGCATGGGTGTTAGGCTGTATGTTGCCATTGTAAGCCTTGGGCTGTCACATGGATGAGAGCTGCTTGATTGCTAGGTCTTTGTGCAGTGGAGGTCTGCAAAGGTCCAAGGACAGCAGCTCCTCACCTCCATGAGAACCTGGCTTAGGGCACACCACCCTGAGCAAGGAGGGTGCAATCCTGCAATAAGGAAGTCCCAGCTTGTGGCAATTGTCCCTTTTTCTATTGTTTGGCACTACAGAACAAAGATTGGCTCTATCACATTTGTAAGAGCCTTTCAAGAAGCCACAGGCTGCTGTTGAATTGCCCTCAGCATCCTCTTGGCCAGTTTAAATAAGGCCAGGTCCCACCACCTTTCCTGCTGAGCCATGTACCCCAAATCCTTTACCGCCTTGGAAGCACCCACTGGCCTCTCTCCAGTTTCTCTGCATCCCTCTTGAGCTAATGCAGGGCACTCCTCAACGCAGTATTGCAGGTGCCCCAAATGCCAAGCAGGCAATGACAGCTGCCCTCAACCCTCCTCCCAGTGCAGCCCAGCACACAGCTCAGTGTGCCAGAGATGAGCCCAGCTGTGAGTTCACGTTCCTGTGGGTAACCACCGTCACCAGCTCTCTGCCTGCGCACACACACGGCTGTACCAGTGGGGTGTGAGGTTTCTACCTGACCCCATCAAGGTGAGTGTTGCTGTGTAGCTGGGAAACAGGTGAATCCCCTGGCTGGCAGCCTCCAGCATCCCCAGCACCCCACAACCAAGAGTAAGGGGTGGCCAGAAGTGCCCCCTGAATTCCCAATGCTCTTACATGGGGTGCTTCACTTTATCAAGTGTTGCTTTTAATGAAAGCTTCAAATGAAAAGCAACCAGTTCACAATTAAACTGTCCCTTAAAAGCTCTTTGGGACCACTTGCATTTACTTCTGAGTTTAGTTACAAGAATGGTAACTGCTCTAGTGGAAGGTGTCCCTGCCTGTGAGAGGGGATTTAGAACTGGATGAGCTTTAAGGTCCCTTCCAGCCCAAACCAGGCTGGGATTCTGTGATTTCTGGCTTAAGGGCAGAAACACTTTTAAGTCTTTACGTGAGTCAGAGCCCTTCTCCCTGTGTTCATCTGCCTCCGGGATTGTGTTGGCACTGCAGGACGGAGTGGATCGCTGGGGCTGGGGCACTCCTGGGTTAGGTTCTGAGGGAACAACACTTCCTGATACTTAGGGGAACGCACACATTTCTCATTGCTCTGTGCTGTTGTTTCCTGGGATCATTTTGAAGCTGTTACTGAGCTCAGGACTCCACCACACTGCACTCTGCCATGGAGGGGAGAGTGAAAACTAAGAGATGCTACCTGAGCATGCTAACACTGCCAAGACCCGGCTTCACAAGGAGAGGTGAGGGTTCACAATGCTGAGGTTCACAAGGCTGTGTGGCTTCAAAAGCTCTCCTCTGGCAGCAACTGGGGCTGCCCATACGTGTGTGCTGTGCAGTACATGCAGCATGAATCTGACTTCCAGACTGTAATGTTCTCTTTCACGGCATGGAATAACCACGTATTCCCCCTGGCCACGCCTAGCTATGGGAAAATCATAGCATCCCAGCCTGGTTTGGGTTGGAAGGGAACTTAAAGCTCCTCCAGCTCCAACCCCTGCCACGGGCAGGGACACCTTCCACTGGAGCAGCTTGCTCCAAGCCCCTGTGTCCAACCTGGCCTTGAACACTGCCAGGGATGGGGCAGCCACAGCTTCTCTGGGCACCCTGTGCCAGCGCCTCAGCACCCTCACAGGGAAGAGCTCCTGCCTTAGATCCAACCTCAGCCTTTAAACCCACAGGAATGCCGGTGGCCGTTACTTATTGACAGCTCTGTTCGGGAGCCGCGCATCACCCCAGCATCTCTCCTCATCACCGCCGGCCTCACCGCAGCTCCCGGGTACCTTCAGGCAGGCTTTGGCACATGCAGACTACAGCCGCCGGCGGGTGTGAACACCCCTCAGCAGCGTCAGCAGGAGAGGACGGGGGGGTTGTGTGTCAGCCTTTCCAGGTCGGAGGTTCGTGTGCCAGGACAGGCTGCTGGTGGAGCCAAACCAGGAGCCAGAGCAGCACCTCTGGGCTTGCGTGGCAAGCGCTGGCATCTCTGTCCCTGACAAACCCCACCACTGTCTTAGTCATTTTTCCCTAGAACTGAACGCATTTTAAGCTGCAGGAAGTTTATACAAGGGGTCTTTTCCCTCCTTTGTGGTGTTACAGCAGCTGGATTTGCATCAGGAAACCCACTCTCATGTTCTGATGCTATTTTGCTCCTTTTGAATAAAGCGTTAAGGGCCACATGCCTATAGCAAAACACAGCTCCAGGATATAGATGTTTTGAACCTTCAGAGAACGAAAAAACCCCAAGACTGCCAAGAGAATGAAGGCTCCCATTCATCCCAGCAAGGTGAGATGCTGAAAGCTAAAGCAGACAAGTTACATGTCACCTCAGACTACATCTGCATGCAAATGGTTTTCACTTACAGGGTTTTCTTAATGAGGAAGCAACTCTGGGGCCAGTGAGAACATGTTTATAAGTTTCTATCTGCCTCTTCCTAGGGGCCCAAGGCCACTGGGATCCGCAGCCAGCTGCCATAGCCTTCAGCTTCCCCTGAAAGGATTTCTGAGGGATAGAAATAAGATTTAATAACATGACAGCCAAAGCCATCCATTCTTTCAAGTCATCTGCTTAGAGGCTACTGAATGCTGGATGGGAAGATGCACTTGATGAGGGTCACAGTTATAGGCAGTGACCTGTTATTACTCTGTCTTGAGGAACCAGGAGAGGAGTAGGGCTGATTTTTTACTCCCTGTTTACACCAATGACTCCCAGTCTGGCTCCTTTCTCCAGGTGAGGGACACACCGGAGGGTTTCAAGACTTCTTGTTGAACGATGCTCATGGAAGAGGGAAGCATTTGGTGTTTTCTCTCAGTCCATGGGTGGAGTTTTCTCCCTCATTGTCTTTTTTAGCCCCTGCCCATGTATTGGCATCCTGGGAGTGGTTTCGAGTTGTTTCTTGGGCCATAGTATCTCTGTTAGCCTGCACTGGTGTCAGGGTCTGGCCATGGGCTATATTTTCATCTGAATTCTCTCAGGACGTTACCAGAAAGCTCTGGCTCCATCCATCAGTCCATCTAAATGCTGGACCTCCAATGGCTCAGACATGTTCTGTTGTCCATGCTGCCACTGGAGTACTTGGGACTGAAAACATGACTGCAAGTGTGATTACTGTCACTACCATCCCTTCTGCTGGCATCTAGCAAGGCTTTTGACATGACCCATGGTTGTGATACTAACCACTGCCCCCCTGCCCACTTTGGTTCCATCCGTGCCATTCCTGAAGGATCAGGAAGAGCAGCAGTTCCCTTCTCCATGGCCTCACTACATCTCTCCATCTCTTCCTTCCTTGCCTCTCTTTTAGCAGCAGCAACCCAGACCAAGTGTGTTGGACACAGATCAGAGAAAGCTTTTGTTGGCTTCAGCTCCTCTTGTCAGCACTCTCACAGGCAGCATTTAGGTGACCTTTTCCCACCTGTGCCCCATTTGTTCCTTTTCACTGCTGTAATAGGATGAAAGCACATGAAGAAGGGTTGGACCTGTGGCAAAATACCACCCCTGCTCACGGAAGGTTACATCTACACTCCATGATACCCCTGGACCTTGCTCAGGTGTTGACCAGGGAAACGCCAGTTGGTTGGGGACAGGATGGCAGGGAGTTGTTAGCAATCCATCAGGCTGGACTGATGGGCTTTGCAGCCCAGTGGCTCCACCTTCCTGCTGGCACCAGCCTGGACACTGCACATCTGTATTCGCACCACAAAGTTCTTCCCTTTTCATGCCACCCATCCTGCCTCCTCCCTGTGCCAAAAGCCTCGCTGCCTTGCACGTAATGTTTCACCACTGAGGCCAATGGCCTCATGACAGTGTCAAGCTGGAGGGCTGCTGTTGGGTTGTGCTCTAGATAACACAACCAGATGTGCAGCATCCTTCCATGGCTCCTCAATAAAAACACAACTCAGAGCAAAGCCTCAGCAGCACCATCTTTGTGCTTTTATCCCTTCCACCATACTGTCACTGGTGTCGTGCTTCCTGGCATTGTCTGACTGCACTATGAAGCAGCTGGATTATTTCAGCTGCCCCTAAACCCATTTACAAGGTGATGAGGCTTCATTCTCACTTCATTCTCTTTTCCTTGTGCACATTCAGATGCTTCCTCATCTCTGAAGTTTTTCCCAGTTGTCCCAAAGCAGGAATGAGCTGTTTTGATTTTGCTGCCAAAATATTTCCTATACAATAGAAAAATACCCAGGAAGGTTGCACCAGCAGGACCAAGCACTATCTGTCAGCAGTCTTGGGTCCTGCAAGACGAGCAGTCTTCCTGAAGGTCCTGTGTTCAGCAGAGATGGGTTTAGCTGAGGATAAGGAAGCACTGATGAGCTCTAGTCCAGTCTGGCCTGGAGGGGTGCAGGAGCCCAGTGCAGGGGACTGGGCTGATGCTCTGCCTTGTCTTTGCTTCCTTCCTCCTGTTTTGGGGCATATTGAACCCTGCAAGTGGGATTCATCCCCCAAAGTCAGTTCCATGCCTGCCTATAGATCAGAGGATCAGCAAGGCAACGGGAAAAGGATGCTTTCTGAAAGAGTGTTTATCATGCTAGAGCACAGTGCACGTAAGACCCCGGACCCACAGAGCTGTAATTCAAAGCGTACAGTAGGACTGAAGGAGATATTTAATTCTGTGTGCTATGGGAAGCATTGTCTCTGCCTGAGCAGTCGGGGAGCCCTGGCCCAGATATTTCTGCTCTTCAGCTCCCTCAGCATTCAAAGCCCTTCTAAAACCCTATGAAAGGCCCTCAACCCTAGTGGGGCATCTCGACACATCTTTTCAGTGCTGCAGAGACTCTCTGGCACTTTGGTATTGCCAGAATCTCCGAAACCCATGCACGATGCAGATCTATTGAATGGAATTCTGCAGACAGCTTGTTCGACTCCCTCCTTTCCCATGGATACTGCTTGCCGTGCCCCCGGTCTTTCTGTCTTACATGTCCTCTGTATTGTTCATTTGGGCTGAACTTGGAGGGATTTTGGAGAAGGCCAGGACATGGGGCAGGCACCTGCCTGCAGCATCTTCTCCTCAAAACAGGGAGAGACATTTTGTTCATGGGGATGTTTTTGCTTCATGGGGAAAAACCCAAATCTTTTCGTCAAGAAGATTTCGGTTCCTCACCCTATGAGTCAAACCCCTCCTTGATTCAGGCGTTAAATCCTGTTTTATATCAAAGCCTGAGGCAGGGCAGGAGCTGGTGAGACCCTGGGAGAGCTGATGTCACAGCAAGGTATCATTGCCCCATGCAGATTCTTGCCTTTAGATCCAGCCATGCAATTTTGACCTGGTCTACAACCCACCGCGAGCCCCCGCTCAGCCATGCCGGTCCCCAGATGAAGGGGAAAAGGAATGGAAGGAATCAAAGTGATGCTGCCTCTGTTTCAGTAGGCTCCCCTGCCCCAGGCTTAGGTCCTGAAGTTAGGCAGCCACACTTAGAGCGAGGAAATCATTTAATTCTTCAGGAAAACCTGCTGTGATTTAGCCATTTCATGAACCTGCGTAGCTTTTAAACGCTTCCTGAGCATGGACTTCTCATTGTATTCCCAGTCTTTCCCTACTGGAAATGCACATTTTCATGCTCAAAATCCACGGTAATAAGTAGATTATTAAGAAAAAAAATCAGCTTTTCCCTTTTTGCTTTCTAAATATTCCCAGACATGGCAGTCCATTCCCAAGTTCACTCCCACCTACTTCTTGCCATCTCCATGTTGGCACTGAAAGGATCTAATTCGGTGGTAATCCAGTGATAATAGAAAAGACTTTTCTGGAAAGGTGAAAACAGCCCAAGAATCTTAGTTCCCAAATTCCAGCATCTCCCTCTTTGCCATAATAGATCATTAGGCTACAGCCCCTACCTGGCACATACAGCAACTTAATGAGATATATTCCAATGAGAAATCCCACATGAGAAAGAGAGAAATTAACTGAAATCTTCTGTTATGCAACTCGCTGTCTGCTGTGTTTCAATGACCTGAAATATTTGATTCTGGATTTTTTTTGTTCCGATTACATTTTGTTCATATATTTATGCATCGAGTGTCATCTTCATTTGCAAAATAACTAACTCAGGTTACTTATCAAGCCCATTATAAGATAGAGCCAATTGTTTTAAAGATGATTTTTATTGTTGGTGCAAGGAGCGAAGTGACAATTCCATCATTCAAAGGAACAAAATCCATCTTGGAGGAATTTTACTAAGGAATATTTTCTTCAGGTGCCATTTGCGTTCTCAGCTTATTTGCCGGACTAAATTCACATGACAGAATACAACAAAAGAAGAAAAAGAAGTCCAAAAACTGTAGCAGCCAAAAAGAATATAGAATTAATGGGGTATTTTTTTAAGGATTGATCGCAATTTAAGGGAATTAAGAAAATCCCTGCTACGCAGTCATACGACAGCCAAAATTCCTATTGCACGAGAAAATAAAACCGCATTCTTTTACATCCGAAACAAATGTCTATGGCTACAGGGACGAAAATGGAGAAATTAAAGAGTGGTGGGGAAGACTCCATTTGTGCAAAGGGAAAGCTAAACCTTGCCCTTTCGAAATAACCCCCAAACTTTCCATTCTTTACCAAATTGGAAGAAATTATGCTTAGAATCAAACATGCAGTTGTGGCCAGCTCAGCAGGGCAAAGGGTGGGAAGGAAGGAACACGCATCCACACAGATCCCATCACTAATAATTCATTAATTCATTAATCAAAGAGGGAAAGGGGGGGGGGGGGGGAGGGAAGAAATCTTACCACCAAATTGGGTAACCGGCTAAGACCTTTGTGCCATTGAAGAGAAAAGACAAAATTAGTCCAAGCAGGTGGTAATCCATTAGTCCAGGCTGGTGCAAGGGGTGAATCTCAGCGAAGTTTTCAGAAAAACATGAAGTGTGAAAATGAAGAATCCCCCTCCTCCCAGGAAAAAAAAACAAACCCAATAGAAATCAATTCAAAACACAAGAGTTAAAGCAAGTCCCTGGTAGTGCGGGTGACTTTCTGCCTTGTCAGAAACACACCTCTCCAAGCCTTTTCCCTGTAGATCATCCAAAAGCGTCTATTAAAAAGTGCAGGGCTTGGGGATGTCAGCAGGCAGCCAATCAGACCGCATGGCCCAAGGTAAGGGATGAGTCTCAGCTCAGGGCTGTCAATCACGCTCTCCTCCCCCTCCACCCCACAACTTTGTTCCTTGCTTCCACAGACAAACCCTCTTTGCAAGAGACTTTTCTGGGGCACTGAGATTTTGGGTGTTGGGTTGGGTTGTTTTGGGTTTTTATTGTTGCTCTTTTATATTTATTTTTTTTTTTAATTTCTGGTTTTAATTTCACTTTGAAACCCTATTTTTTTTGCTTTTAATTTCACTTAGAAACTCAGGATGCACCGACTTTGCTTGTGGTTTGGCGTGCCAAGGCTTTGCAAGGTAAGGACGAAGGGTGACTGCGATTACACTTAATCTCATGGTGGGGGTGAGATAGACAACTTGTTCTTTAGATGGAAAGGGAGGTGAACATTAACCCTTGCAGGAGTCAGAGCTAATGGGAGCACTGAAGAGGCAGAATAACCCCCTGGAAGCGTTGATGTGATCAAATCTGGTCGTAAATGTAAATGAAATGTGCACCGCTCAGGTTTATGTGAGTGTGCGGGTGGGATGGATGGAGGGGAAGCTGTGGCAGCCTGGATTTCTATCAATAAGAAGTGCCAGTTCATGGCAAGAGTGGAGCAGGCAGATGGGAAGATGTCCCGTTGATGAATTTCTTGTGAAGTACATCTCTGGATGCAGAAAGATGAAAACATGATCCAAACCCCACCTGTGTAATTAAAAAGGCAATCACGAGCAGTATCACCTTTCTAAAGAGGTTGTGTGTTGCAGGTAGACCCAACAGAGATTGTCCTTGAAAATCCTTGTTATGGCATAGAGACGCTGTTTTTACAGGAGCTGGTATGTCAGAGTAGCGGATCAAGGGGATCACTCAACAGAATGGGACAAAGAAATGGGAGAAGTCAAGGAAGTTGCTTTTGCTCCTAAAGCATCCTCAGCAATCACAGCTGCATTGCCTGAAGTGGAGCTGCCCAGTTTGTAAGATGGAGATTAGGAGCTTTAGGAGTAGCCAACAAAGAAATTTATTGTGGAGGAATGGCTATAACAGAAGTCCAAGGTCCTATCTTGGGCAGCCCAATATAGCTCCTGATATTAAGGCTCTGGGTATAAATGCACTCCTTGATGCTATTTAATCACCAGGGTGCACCTGCCTCATGTCTTTTTTGATTCCCAGTTCTTATGGATTTTAATGTATTTGCACACTGAATTAGTGGAGAGCTGCTCTCATAAGTGGTAATTTGTTCCCTGGCCATCATACATCCAAGAGAGGACATCCACCAGACATCCGCTCTGCCCTTTACCTCTTCATCAGACCCTGAATCTGCTGCAAGGACTATAAGGCCAAGCTTCTCCAGGCTTAATCTGATGGGTTTTCCAGCTGCTTATGACCCATCATAGATGTTAAATATGGCTTGTTCCTCTCGTGTGACTTCAGATCCCAAAGGGTATATTGGGTGTAGTCTATCCTGGCAAATCTCTCACCTGGCCTCCAGCTATGTTTTATTGAATGCAATCACTTGGGTTTAAGAATGCAATGATTTTCAAATGAGAATTGGAGATGAATGGATTTAATAAGATCCACTAAATTAAACACTGCCTGAGAATCTTCCCCAGATCCTGAACTATATTGTGTGTGGTTTTAGCTATGAAACATGGAGCCTGGCATGGGCCTGATGTTGCCAACCTGCAAAGCCTTGAAGAGATTTGAGTCACAATTTGGGATGAGTGTGGAACAGGAACTATTCCAAACAGCCCCTTCAGATGTGACCTATCTCTTCTGGGGCTTAAATGAGTTTAGCAGGATGGATTAAGGTGGTCCTGTGTCCCAGTCTCTCTGGTTCCAGTGCCAGGGAATGGTCACGGGCACTTTTTACTTACTGGTTATAAAGTAAGCCACAGAGCACCCGAATTGCCACTAAACAACCTGTAAGTCTAAATAGCAAAAGCAGACCTGAAATTCTTATACAGGTTTGTACCTCTATTGGGGGATGTTTTGGAGCCACACAACCTTAAGAAGGATTAAACGTGCAGAGCAAGATTCGGTCGTTAAAATGGCAAACTATTAAAGAAGCAGCAAAAGGAGAGGCTGAAGTGAGATATCTCAGGTGATGTTACAGGTGACTGACATCCCATGGAAGAGGCTTAAAAATCCTGACCACTGCAGAAATCCAACTGGGGACAGCTTTTGAAATCTGAATTGAATGATTTGTTGGAGACCATCCCCAAGGTCTGGGTGGCTGAGATGTTCCTGTCCATCAGACACTGGGGAGCAATACCTGGTGCTCTTATATTGTGCTGCTTGATGCTAGGATTGATAAATCAAGCCAATAACAAAATGCTTCATTTCCTGAGAACCAAGTGGGCAAAAGTGACCTAAGACCCAAATCCCAGAGACTTTGCTGGTGTGTGTTGGGCAGAGATCTCAGTGTTGTGCTGAGGCTGCATTGCAAAAGCAGTAGAGATGCTAAAGCACCCATCCACACCCCAGTAACTGCCCAACATCACCTTGGTGAGGCCACAGACAGGTTTTGAAAGATGTTAAAGATTTGATCCCAGCACACTAAAATCAAGGGAAAGCTCTCTATAAACTCTGACAGATTTCTGATGAAGTTTTTCAGGTCCTTTGTCCTCTCATATCTTTAAATTTGTTCCATCCATTGCTACCTTCAATCAGTCTGCTCTGATCATGGACTGTCCCAGCATCAGGAGGAACTCATGTTCCCCTTTGGGAACTGTGTTTCAAGCACGTCTGCAGTTGCTTTGGCTTGGAGATCCTGTGAGATCGTGCGAGTAGAAGGTCCTCACTGCCCCAACCCTGTTCACATGTGATTCCTGCCTCCAAGTTTCTCCCACTGGAATGACTGATATAGAGCAATGGCAGGTTTCAGTAGTGCCTTTGGTTGTACCAGCCTGGATCCCCAGGCCCTTGGAAAGGCAGGCACATCTCACCAAGGAGTATGGCCTGTCTCACAGGGCAGAAGACTATGTTGTCTGTGAACTGAACAGACTCACTCTCAGCCTTCTCTGCTGTGAAATGAAAATCTGATGCTTACACACTAAAATTATCCTGGGGATATTTCATGCTGCCCTGGACAAATATTTATAAGTTCTACAGCAAACATTAATTTTAAATGTAATTTCTAAAAGCAAATGAGAGTTATCCAAAAGAGTACAATTTCAAATTTTCTCTTATAGATACCTCCTTGTGCTGCTGACTGACAGTTTTATTGACTGAGAGTCTTTGCAATTCTATCGGCCTCTCTGCTTTGGCAATATTGACTCGTGGTGACCAGTTTCAGTGTGTCCAGAAATGAAAAAGTGGAAGAATCTGGAGGTTTGGCTGCTCAAGAAATGCCATGTTGCCTTTACAATGTCACTACAAAGGTCCTTCTGTATAGGGCTAACATCGGGGTACTGCAAACCCAACCACTGTAGGTGCCAAGGCATCTAAAAGGATCCTTGGGTTTATTCTAACAGCATTCCAGGAAAGGAGCATTGCAATCACATGGAAAACATGCCTCTCCCTCCCTTTGGTGCTCTGACTCTTGCAGCTTCTCCTTCTTTTAGCTTTTCTTCCTTTCTCTAACAGAATGTACCAGCAAGAAGAAACCAAGTGCCTGGGCAAGGTGACAGACCATGGAGTCTCCTGGGTTTGTTCTCAGCACGTGTTTCAGCAGACCAAGACACTGACGAGTGAGACACCGGGAACTCAACCCTTCCTGGTGCTGATCAGCTGCCCTAGGTGGAATTATCCCATGGTCAGTGTGAGAGGAAGAGGATGACTCAAAAGGCACAGGGAAGGGCAAGAAATGGGTGAGCTGGGATGACCTGACAGAGGCGGTTCAGAGGCCTGATTTGGTGTGTTGCAGAAGGCAAGGAACGTACAAGACCTGTGATCCATGGTGCAGCACTGAGGGATGGCATCAGCATGCTCCATTTGTCGGTCGGCTCTAGTTCAGTGGCCGAGGGTGGCTTAGCTGGGTGCCACATGTTGAAGTGCACATCTGGGCACTCCTGGGCATAGCCAGAAACAGAAACTGAGAAGGTGGGTCCCTCAGGACCATGATCCTTTAAGGGGTTTCAAGTTTTAGAAGCAAATGAGTTGTTTTGAAGACCTTGATTTAGGTCTTAGTATGCAAAGTGGAGCTAACACAGCAAATTACTTCTTTGATGGTTCTCTCCATCACTCCTAAAGTAAGTAATTACTAAAAAGTCCGTAAAGAGAAATCCTTTCAAAGCATGGATGAGCTGACTGAGTCCCTTCCATCCTCAGCTACTGGAATTCTGTGTGTTCTGAGCACTGTTTGCTGCTAACCTGTGATTGGTAACTTAACATCCCTACACTTACCTGTTCCTCAGTTTTCTTGGCCAAATCTGCTCTCTCCTAGATCCTATGTTCCCTCTGGCTCTAACAGACTGTCCTTTGCTGTTTCTTCTTCATATCTCTGTTCATGTCAGCTGGGCACCCCAAGGGAGTCATTACCTGGAAACAGCAATCCTGTATTAACACCTGACCAGAGTGATTTAAAGAAGAACCTCAATGGTTATTACATCAGTTCTAATCTTTGGACAGGAACATCTTTAATATTTCCATGCATCTTCTGGATGTGCTCTACTGCCAGTGATACTGAGTGATACTGTGATGCTCAGTGATACTGAGGGGTGCACTCCAGCATGTTGACATCGCATTGGCTGACCTAGCACATCCCTCACTCCTGTCAGGTGCCTCACCTCCATGTTCACTCCAGGAAAGCATTAATGGTACCTCCAAGTAATCCCATAGTTTATGTGGGGTCGCAGAGTTGCCTTTCATGTTTGCCTGCCTGTTACGTCCACTGAGGCACTGCCTGCAGCTGATGTACAAAGCTGCGAGGTGCTTGCAGGTGAGTTAGCCACAGGGGAAATGCATCTGCTGCTTCAGGAAAATGGATCTTCACATGCTCAGATGAGCACCATGATGTTGTTTCTACCTGATAGTTTTTTGGAAACTTCCCTTTGCTGAAGACACAGGTATGAAGCAGAGGGAAGCTGGGATTTAGCTGCTGAGATGATGGTAATAGCTCAGAGTTAAGCAAAACCCTTTCACCATTGTTTTTAGTGTTTTAGGAATAACCTTATGGCTTACAAACAGCCTTACCTCACTCCATTCTTTTACAACCTATTCTGAGTTCATGGTATGGAAATCTTGCACCTATTTGTCTTCCAGTGATGGTAGAAACAAGTTTGAACCCAGCTTCTGCTGCAATATCACAGCTCTGGTTGGATTTTCAGACCTTTCCTCTATCGTGCCATGGAGAAGTTCAGACAAAAAGTGACCTAATGAAGCCCTAAGACACATGAGCTTTTAGTGACTATGACAACTTGGGGCAAAGAGGGCTGGCAATGAAGCCCATCTCAAACTGCAGTAAACACAAGGACATAAATACCATCTTTGATCGGCACAGTCTTGCCTGGAATTATGTTGGCCCACATTGCATCATGTGGGGCCACTGCTTCAGCAATGGGTTTAGGAAGGGGCAGTATGTGTGATGGTGCTTTAAAGTCTTCTGATCTATCCAGGTCATCCCTCCTCCAAGTCATCCCAAGTGAAGGTAGATCTGAGTCTGGTAGAGTAGGACACTTGTCCCATCAGCTATCAGTTGTTAGGGAGAAAACTATTTCCAGGTAGCATTTAGGGTTCTGCTCAGTCTTATGTGAGCCACGTTGGGCAGGCCAATGCCCAGCACAAAAGGCCTCGGAGAGATTTCTTGCACAATGATGTGATTTTGAAGCAGTAGCTCTGGATACAGAAGAGAGACTACCAGGATGGCCGAGCATGTGTAGAGCTCTGATTGCAGAAGTGTAGGTTTATGGTCTTCTCATAGGTTAACGTGAGCAAGCATGGACGGCTGAGAGTGGCTGAGCGTGTGTAGATCAGTGGTTACAGGCACATAACGCCTTGCTTCGGGGGAAGCAGTGTCAAAGCAAGTCCTGGAGATTTCTGGGGAACACATCTGAAGGGGGCCTATAAGGATGCTGGAGGGGGGGGAGGAACAACTCTTCATTAGGGTCTGTAGTGGTGGGACAAGGGGTAATGGGTTAAAACTGAAACAGGGGAAGTTTAGATTGGATCTAAGGAGGAAATTCTTTACCGTAAGGGTGGTGAGGCACTGGAATGGGTTGCCCAGGGAGGTTGTGAATGCTCCATCCCTGGCAGTGTTCAAGGCCAGGTTGGACAGAGCCTTGGGTGCCATGGTTTAGTGTGAGGTGTCCCTGCCCATGGCAGGGGGTTGGAACTGGATGATCTTAAGCTCCTTTACAACCCGAACTATTCTATGGTTCTATAAAAGGCTCTGTAAGGCAAGTGCATGTTGTTTCTGAAGCTGTCTAGAGAGGGGCAGTTCTACACCTTGTGTGTCTGAGGACAGCCTTGTTCCCTGGGAGAGGCTGAGCTGCCTTTCACAGCTGCAGTAAATCTGACTAATTGCACTAGATGAGCAGATGAAGAAACTGTGCCCCAGGTCTTGGGCTTGTTTGAAGACAGCTCTGTCTACCTTGACATCTGGAGGAATGCATCCCAGGGATGGGGGGAAGGGAGGGCAAGGGGGGCAGAGTCATTCCTCACCCTTCCTTCCTTCCTTCCTTCCTTCCTCAGGAGTCCAGCCTAGCAATATCCCGGAGGCTGGAGAATAGCCGGTAAAACTGAAACCAGCTCTTTCCTTGCTGCAGGCTGTGACTTTGCATTCTGTTGTAGTTGGAAAACATGGGGCTTACATGAGGTGTAAGAAGATGAAATACTGGGAAGGGATGAGGGAGCTGGGTTGGGGGGAGAAGGGAGCGGGACAAATATCCCGATTGGGCTGGAGCTGAGTTTGGACTGGGTTTTGCTGGCCCAGCAATGGGAAAAGGCAAGGGCAGCTGGGCTGGAGGCAGGCAGGAGCTCTGGAGCGGATTCAATCCGGGAAGTTTTAATGCCACAACAACAACAACAACAAAAGAGGAAAGGGGGGAAAGGAAGAAAAGGCTCCTGCGGGGCTGGTTGCCACGGAGACCCCGAGGAAGTTTGAACCAGTCCTGCTCTTTTCACAGCCGCCTTTGAGCCAAGGAGGGAATTATGGCTGGCGATAAAAGGGGACATGTGGCCCTTTGCTCACAGGGACCGGCCTCTGCAGTTACGAGTCTTCGGCTCATTTTCTCCCTTGTCCCCTCCTGCAATTGTACATTCGGAGCCCAGGGAAAAGAAATCTAGGACAAGTCGCGTACCCTTTGCCCTGGGGACCCGTTCCTGCGGGGCAGACCCCTGCCTCTTTCAGCCCATTATTCCTCCCGTGATGTGCCACCCCGTTTCCTCCGTACTTGGGGAATTCAGAGCTGAGAAGCAGCTCATGCCGGCTGTCATCACACCAGCGCCTGCACTGAGACAGCCTCCACGAGGAAGAGAGGCTCAAGATAGCATCATAGAATAGTTAGGGCTGGAAAGGACCTGAAGATCATTCAGTTCCAGCCTCCCTGCAAGATCTTTCCCAATGGAGCTGGAGACAGTTTTCCTCCTTGGTTTTGGGTGTTTCTTTGGAGGGATCTGGCTGAGCAAATGACAGGAATTACAGTGAAAGGGGGAAATTCAGCTCTGTGTTGCCTTACCCTGATTTCTCCGGTGACACTTGCGTAACGCAAGGCCCAAAGTTGTGTTGTAGCGTTCAGGTTTCTTCTCATTGTGGGGTTAGAGCTGGATAGTTGATACTTCCAGTGTGATGTGCTGCAAAAAGTCCTCCTCAGACCTATATGATGTTGTACACAAGGGACAAAATGCCAAAGTGAAAGGCAGAGGTGCCAGCAAAAGAAGTGAGTCTTCTACAGGCGTAGAACAGCACTGGGAGCAAAGCATACCTTAGGATCAGATAATAGTTCGGGTTGGAAGGGGCCTTAAAGATCCCATGGGCAGGGATATCTCAGCTTGCAGCTCACACCTCCTGGCCAGCTGGGTTAACAGAGCCCAGTTCCTTTTTTCAGGGGTATTCAGGTCTTCTTGGACCTTTGGTGCTGAGGGTGTCACGGTGAGCTATGAAAGAGCAGGTATGGCTGGGGACATGGGGTAGTGACCGAGGCTGGGATCTGCTCTCCCTCCCAGCCCTCAGAACACTACTCCAGAGCCCATTTCCTTTCTTGTGCTGGGCTGTGTGGTGCAGACTTCAGTTTGTTTCCATCAGCTTCTTGGGTTTCTTTTTAAAGCCAGAACTGTGTTTGAAGAGCTCTCCCTACCTGTAGAGGCTGTAGGATATCCATCCTTGGAGGCTCTGGAGATTCAGGAAGACAAAACCATAGGAAACCTTACGGCATTAAGTCTTGCTTTCTGCAGGAGGTTGGATTAGAGACCTCCAGAGGTTCCTTCCCACCGGTACTTCTATGGGTTGATGATGATGCTCTATTGCTTTACAAGTTAATTAACTATATAGTCTTGGTTTTGTGCATGAGAATAACATAAAACACTTAAATAGTCCGGAACACCTTCGCAGGAGCCATCCAAATGATGGGTTACAAAGCCAAGGTCCATGCAGCAGGCAAAGCATGTGGCTGGCCAGCTAAACATTATGCATGGTGCAAGCAGAATCATGTCCCCTGGAAGCTGTCCTGAAAGTGGGCACAGTCCTGGGATCACAATAGATCATTCAGACATGGAACCTGCCTGCTCACCAGAAGCTGGATGATGTCTGCTCACTCACCCCATTCCCATTGATGAACCTCTCTGCTCAGGAGGAACCTACCTTTACTGAAGGGATGTTAATTATTAAATGAAGAGCAGCTCCAGCCATTGAGAACTGCTTGGACAAGTGTCTGTAGCTGTGCCTTTGCCAAATTTTACTGTTCTGGCTAGCTCTGTCTTCCATTCCCACTGCTGCTCCCTGAACACAACCCCATGAACCTCATCCTCCTAACACCCAATTCTCAGCTCCTACCATGGTCCTGCTTTGCAGAGCAGATAACAATTTCCAGGCTCTGTGCTTAGGACCTCTGCAGTGCCTGAGGACACTCTTGCCTTCTGTACTCAGGGGAAAATAAAAGGATCGGCACCCATCAGAGTGTGTGAGCAGCATCTTTCCTGTCGGGCAGCTTGGCAAGTGGGCCAGCCTTGGAGGTCTTATTGCTAGGGGAAGCTGGAGCTGAAAAGTTACTGGAGCTTCACTTTTGATCCCTGTACATCGACTTCTGTTCCACAGCAAGGCAAGAAGGCCATATGGAGCATCCCTCAGCTGGTGCGGTCCTCTCTGTACCCACCCCACAGTGCTCCCTGTGCAGATAAAGGGATGAAGGCTCCTCTGGTTCTCTCTGGGGACTCCTCTGCCTTCAATTTGTCTATTGCAGTGTGGCCACAGCCACATGTTCCCCTCCTGGGATTACCCCCTCAGTTATCCAGGTATCCTGTTTGTGGGGCTGAATGGTGAATCACAGCTGAGCTGCTTTACAAATAGCCATTGGTGTGTGTGTGTGTGTGTGTGTGTGGAATAACCTTTATTTACATCAGTGTCACCTTCATACAGTTTTCCTTTCGTTACCCCGTTTTTGATGGAAGATGCACACAGGAATGTGTAGATTTTCTGTGTGTTGGAGCGGATTCCTGTTTCTATGACCATGAGATTGTATTTTTGTAGATCAGGACCGCAATGTTCGGCGCACTGTGTCCTGCTCCTACTTTTGCAACCAGCGGGTATCTCTCAGTTTCTCAAAGACCATCTTTAAAGGAAGACGGTTCTAAAACGCAATGTAGGTGCTGATGACCCCACAGACCGGCTGCATCACACCTGTGCTCTGTGATCCCGGGAATAAGCATGATAGGATGGGGGTCACTTGCCGGGAGAGCTTGGGAGCGCGGTGCACAGTGCCATCCAGTGGTCCTGCCACGGCTGACCATGCAGCGGTAGGAGGTAACGTCCTTTCGTGATGTAGTTTGAGGCGCTCAGCTGTATACGATGCTTTCCCAGTCCCATTCAGACAAACCTGGGCTGTTCAGCAAAGCCCAGGGAGCAGATTATACCCCTGAAAACGTCTTCCCCAAGGCCTTGAGTACCTGGCAGTGTCCATCTGGTGTCCCAGCTAAGAGGATGCGGAACCACACATCAGGACTAGCCCTTGCCATCTCATCTCCCCCAGCTCTCGGGGATGGAAGTGGTCCAGGTGATGGAGGGGAAGCAAAATCCAAGTTAACACTCACTAATGTGGTTAATGCCACTGAGGAGTGATAGGAGCATCCCCTGCAAGCAAACCCCCATGCGCTCCTCATGCCTCATCTCAGGAGCACAGGGCAAGTGTTTGAGGCAGAAGAAGGCTACAAGAGGAGCCTAGGGTGAGCAGGTAGGGCAGAGAAACGCAGCGAACACCTTTGCCAATTGTTTGGAACAAGATTGCTCCTGGAAAAGCCTTGCTCCTTGCGCGATCCTTGGGGGCACAGTACCACCTGCTGGCAATGAGGCGGCAGCAGAGCGAGGGATGGGACACAGGGAGAAAACCCAGCCCTGGCAGCTCGCTGCTCTCTAGGATTAGAGCAGGACTCAGGCTTGCTCTTCATTGAGTCCGGTTTTAAATAGTTAGGTTGCAAATTTAACCTTTACATCCTTGGAGGGAGAGATGTCCCCCTCGGACAGTCAGAACCACTCATGTTCATGCTGCCAGGTTTTTCCACCTGCAAAGGGAAGGCAATGGAAATCCCAGAGCAGAGCCCAGTTTACCAAATCTGGGTAAAGGGTTGTTTTCTTATTAAGCTGTAGCTTAAATAGTAATGTTTTCAACCCTCTTCTTCCCTGGGCTGTGCATTACCTCAACACTTCCTACCCAAATTTTGAACCATAGAATAGTTCGGGTTGGAAAGGACCTTAAGATCATCCAGTTGCAACCCCCCAGCCATGGGCAGGGACACCTCACACTAAACCATGGCACCCAAGGCTCTGTCCAACCTGGTCTTGAACACTGCCAGGGATGGAGCATTCACAACCTCCCTGGGCAACCCATTCCAGTGCCTCAGCACCCTAACAGGAAAGAATTTCCTCCTTATATCCAATCTAAACTTCCCCTGTTTCAGTTTTAACCCATTACCCCTTGTCCTGTCACTCCAGTCCCTAATGAAGAGTCCTTCCCCAGCATCCCTATAGGCCCCCTTCAGACACTGGAAGGCTGCTCTGAGGTCTCCACGCAGCTTCTCTTCTCCAGGCTGAACTTTGTTCTGTTTTCCCTATTCATCTCAGCACAGTGTTTAGCCTCCAAGTCTCCCAGGCTCTACCCCACTTTAATTTATGTGCCTAAGAAATAGCAGATGATTGATTTGAGGCTGCCAATAATTCATTCCTGCTCTCAGAACCCTCAGGTCCAGCAGCCACATTTGCTCTTTCTTCCCTCTTCATGGTTTTCTTGCTCCTGTGCGTTGCTCTTTGTCTTCCTTGGTTGTTTCACTGAGCAGTTTCTGGAGTGCGCAGCAAAAGGAAGCTCTGTGCGCTTAGCTCCTATCCCACACAATCTGGCCAGGAAGCTGTGGTTTAAAGCAAACCCAGAGGATTCAAAACACAACTCCTGAAAGCATCTGTTAAGCTACATGGGTACAAATATGACCTAGGACTTGAAATGTGGTCCCACCGGCTGAGGATGGGTAAGGAGCAGAATTTGGTTGTCCTAAACCTGACTCATCTATCAGAATGCACCTGACTGATGGTTTGTGCGTTAAGGTCTTTGGAAATAACTGGTTTTTCATACCTGCAGGATGATCAGCTTGTCCCATTGCAGCACCAGGAGCTGCAGGCACACCAGGTAACTAGGCAACAGACCAAACTGGAGATTTTGGAGTTGAACTCAAGGCACTTTGGGTAAGGTTCAGCTCACCCAAGCTGAGATGCTGACAGTGCAGGGCTCAGTCCAAGCAGGGGTCTAACACCTAGTTCATGCTGTGGCTGAAGAGTTTGCCTACCAGGCCACATGTGGGTCTGAGACAATCTGGAACCAGCTTGGTGCCCACAGAGCTCTCCATGGACTGATTCAGCTCATTGATTATGCAGAGTATGTCAAAAAAGAGCTTGTGTAAAAGGGTGCTCAGGTCTGCTGCTGGGAGCGGAGAGGGGACAAGAAAGAAGGGGAGAGTGATTCCTCTTCAGGCAGCACCAAGCTGTTCGACTGATTCAGTTTGTCTTGTTGGCATCCTCAGATTCCCCTGTTAGAGCCCAGCAACTCTTCATAGACTGCTTGAATATGAATTCTGATCATATTCTTTCCATCCATCCAAGACACCTCTTTGGAGGCCCCTCTGAGCTGTTGGCCTTTTCCTAGGACCTTAGCAAGACTGACTGGGTTGGTGTGAGCAGGGATGGGTGAGCTCCACTGGGTCCTCCAGGGTACAGGAACTACTTTGACCCTGCTCTTGTCTCTTACCTTGAACAATCATAGAATCGTTTGGGTTGGAAGGGAACTTTAAAGGTTCCCTTTAAACATAGTCCAACCCCCTTGCAATGAGCAGGGACATCTTCAACTAGATCAGGTTGCTCAGATCCACATCCAACCTGACCTTGCAGGGATGGAGCATCTACCACCTCTATGGACAACCTGTGCCAGCGCTCCATCACCCTCATTGTAAAGGTGTCTTCTTTATACCTAGTCTGAATCTCCCCTCTTTAAGTTTAAAACCATCACCCATTGTCCTCCTGCTGTGCAGGCTGTGCTGGCCCTTCATTTTGACTCTGAATGCTTCATCACTGGACTTCAGTCTCACCAGCCTTCCTGGGTGGCCCAACACACCATTTTATCTGGATGAGTAACGCCAAGAGGGCTCACTTCAACCCGGGCCTGAAGAACATCTGATCATTCCATCTCCTTCTCTTGGACTGCTGCACAGACTTAGAGTGCTGGGGCCTTTTACTAGCAAAGGAAGTGGAAATCCAGGATTTCAGTTTATATCAGGTCCAGACTGGGGTCTAGGTTGGAAAATCCACCATAGCATGGTGAAGGTGGCTGTGCTCACACTGCAGTTCAAAGCACCCCTCACAAAGCTGTTGCGGTGACAGACAGGCCCTGATGTCTTGTAGTTCAAGACTGCAAGATGTCCTTCAGGTCCTCTAGAGACTCCTGCTGATGTTTCTCACTTTTACCTCTACCCATCTCACATGAGGGCCCACAGGGCCACTGGATTCCTCAGCAGTGTCACCCTGCTCAGGCCAAGCTTCTGTCCATTGTGCAAGGGGGTAGATGTAGCTGCTACCTACCACTAGAGGCGATTGTGGACCCAGCTACTAGACCTTGATCCTATTGTCTCTCCAGGTAAGACTATGCTAGGGAGCCATCACCAGCTACTTGGATCCCATCAGGGAGCAGTGAACATTTCCAAAGGAGTTTCATCAGGTTCCTTTCTGCCTTTTTTCTTCCCAGTTTTGCATATTTCTGATGCTTTGATATGTCCCTTGCTTTCATTTCTGCCATCTCTGTAATTTGAGTTTTCTTTTGATCCATTTCCCAATTTTCCCATTTTTCTGTTTAGATTTTCCAGTTTGGCTCATGCCCAGCAGCGATGCTGTGCAAAGGCAGATTCCTTGGGCAAAGCACAAGAACAGAATGTGCACGTAGAGGCTCTCCTCCTGAAAAACGTCCCAGACACCAAGAATCTGCAGCTTAGGGACTTCCCCAGCCCAAGGTGGTGTTGATGGGTTTAGTAACACTGAGGGGTTTTTCTTCTCCCATAAATCTACTTGATTTCTCCTTAAATTGCATGCAAACATCTGGCTGCTGCGACATGGTGTATCCTGCAGTCCCAGAGCTCCTGGTGAGAGCATCTTGGCTGTGTGAAGAGTGCCATCCAGGGCATTTTGGGGTTGGTTTTGTTATTTTTAAAGCCACCAGCTGGCTTGGTTTAATGCCCCAATAGCTGTAAGTTCTTGTCCACCCTCTATCAGCCACTTGGTCTGGAAGATCCCTATTGTATCCCCATCATCGGTCTCTTTTCTAAAGTGAAGTACCCCAGCTCACTCAGTAGCTCCTTCTACAGATGCCCTTCTCTGTCCTCGGTCAGTATTGCTGTAATTCTCCAACCCTTTCCTAGTTCTGTTGTACTCCTACCTGAGATGGGAGGAGGACTGGATCTCAGCTTAAAGTTCCATGAAATCACACTGCTTATAGACAACAGTTGCTGTTTCTTGCCATTCCTGCTGGCATAAGCTAAGGAAGAACATAAATCTTCCATAAGAGACCAGCTGAGTGTTAGTAAAGCAATGCTTGGGTTAAGATCAGAAGCAGTCGGTGCTCCAGAATATTACCTGTGGTGAGCTGAGGATTTATTTACTCCTTACCTTAAAGCTGATGGGAAAACCACTATTTTCCCTGGATATTACAACCCAATGGGGCATGGGAGGAGAGATCTGTGTCATGATAGGAGGTTGTCTACAGTGTAACTGTCTATATCTGAGCTAATTTCCCACTTTCTCTTTACGGACAATGAGTTTCCAATAGACAATAAGCATTTAATTGAGTACAGCCTTCTACAGAAATATCATCTCAAATCTGCACGGTCACAGTGGAGAGCAGGACATCAGGAATCACTGCAAGAGATCAAGACAGGAAACATATCTGGTATAGGTGCTATTCTGCTCTCCTCATTGACAATGAAGGAGAATCAGAGCAGGGAAATGTGATGAAGATAACCAAAGGTGGTGAATGATGGCATTACTAAAGGAGGGCTACAGCTCTTCAGGTAGAAGTTCTGGGCTCTGTCAAAGGGATGAATGCAATTCTTACTCGGGCAGTTGCCAAGCTGCCCATGGCTGTGATTCCTAACCACAGGCAGGGATCACTCACTACTCGAGCAGTCCAGGCACACTGAACACATGCCATGGGCTGGAGTTAGGATGTTTGGTGCGGTCCAGGTAAGCCCACTGACACTGCTGTGAGAGAGGAGTTCTTTGGTTCTCTTGAATCTCTTAAAATACCTTTCCTCCAAAATCTTGCAATATACGGCTTTTTCTTGTGAATCAAATAAAGTTGGGTGCAATTCAGTGAAAAGCTCCTTGAAATGCCATAGATAAAGACTATGTAAACTATGGGTGTGAAATAATGTAGATACTTGCCCAAATGGCTATAGGAGAGTGAACAGAGCAAAAAGCAGTTGACCCAGAAAACTATTTGGTTTAGCAGAAATATGGCCATTGTGGCAAATGCCCCTAAAAGTGTTTTCAAAACAGCAAAGATCAAATCAGCTCTGAAATAAATGAATGTAACTAGAGCGAGACCTACAACGTCAAGTCCTGAAGCATCCCTACCAGGAACTGGGATAACGCAACGTGCCAGGACAGAAAACAATTCTTCTTTTTCCAGGTTTTTATGGGTTTCATTGGCTTATGAACTCCATGGCAAAGCCTAATCCTGGGCCTTGCACTGTGCAGTGGAGCAAGCAGAGCTGTTAAACACTCTTCTCACCATACAGGTCTCAAGTGCCCTTGCTGCCCTCCTACTTTCATCTACTTTCCCTTTCACTGATGTATTAAGCTCTGCTCCTTCAAGGTCCTCAACAGATCTGAGCCTCAGCCCTGCCTCTGGCAAAGCATTTCCCACTCCTGCTGTCAGCACGAAGCATTACTTGACCCATGTGCTAAGGCACCCATATCCCTGCTTCATGGCTTGTTTCATGCCCACCTCTACAACCAACTTGTCTTGGTCAGCATCTCTCCTGACACCTTCCTCTTTGCTTCAGACACCAGGGAAAAGGCCCTGCTACAGTGGCTCCCCAATAAGCCAAGAAGGAAGAGAGGTCTGGGGTCAAGATGACCGCTCCTGTTGTCCCCTGTGCTGAAGGCTTAATGCCCTTGTAGCAGGGTTGTGCAGGCAGGAGGTGGGACAGCTCAGCTCCACCATCCAGGCAGGTTATAGAGATGCCCTACCCTGGGAAAATGCCATGGGTAGGCAAATAAGAAGCAGCAGCCCAAGCACACCCTGGAGACCAACACTGGTGTTGGTAACAGAGAACAGGTCTCAGTGTTCCCTCCCCATGATGAGACATTTGAGGATGCAGCTGCAGGGATGGGAGCCCTTACAGGTCCAGTTGGAGTTCCCTAAGTGTGACTGGGAAGTGCTGCGTTTCACAACCTTGCACACACCTCTACACTGTTTGCAAGGAAACTTTATGAAGGAGGGTGTGAAAGGCAGCAGTGCACCACCAGCTCAGCAAAACTGCCATTCTCACTTACTGCTTGGGCGGATTGGCTTCATTGGCTACCTGCCTATCTGGAGCCCTACCACGTACGTGTCTCCATAGTCCTCTGATTTTATGGGAGTATTTTCAGAACACGGGGATTAAACCTCCCTAACATTTGTCTCAATCTGGTTATTTGTTGCTGAGTTCCTCTGTGAAAGTGTGTAATTGCATTTGAGAGGATCAGGCTCGGCATTAAACAGTGCCTACCCTGCAGGGTCGTGCATCCATAAGACAAATGCCCAGAAAGGTGTGGACATCTGCATCCTTGGAGGTCTTGCAGGACAAAGACACAACCATCCTTACCTAGGTTTGACAGCAACTGCCTAGGGACAGGAGGATTGTCTAGAGACCTCCAGAGGGTCCTTCCCACCGACTTTTCTATGAGATGTCTGCTTGTGCAATGCATGTTTGGTTATATATGTCTGTGAGAGCATGCTCTGAGCATGGGATCTCCCTGGTATGTCCATGAACATTAGAGCAGTGAGCCTAGGCAGAAGCAGAAATAGGTCAGGTGTGTGCTGGGGGCCCAGGCACCGCAGGTGCCTCCTTAGTTTTTTTCCTTAACCCACCAGTTTAGCTGTATAACCGGGTGCCCGCAGCTGTCAAAGGCGGCAGTAAACTTTGGCAGCAGGATATTCCCTATATACTGTTCCATATGGCACCGTCGAGCATCCCGAAGCTGCCACGGGGACTGCCAGTGCTTGTCCCCCGCGCCCCGCAAGGATGGAGGGACCTGGTGGGACGCGACCCAGCACGGAGACCCTGAGGGCTCTGGGGGCCAGCGGGTCCTCAGGGAGCCCCGGGGGTGCCCGGCGGCTGTGGGACGAGACGGGACGGGAGGAGGGGGCCGCCCCGCCTCCCGCTTAAAGAGCCGCGGCGCCGGGCGGCCGCGCAGTGAGCTGCGGAACGGCACCGCCCGGCACCATGCCCTGCGCCTTCGGCCGCATCCTCATCATCAGCATCATCCTCCTCCTTCCCATCCTCCTCCTCCTGCCACCCACCGCCGCCTACTTCGGGTCAGCACCGCCCGCGGGGATCGGCCCCTGGCGCCGCCTCCGCGCAGGGACCCGGGGAGAGAGCGCGGAGGGTCCGCGGGACAGGGCAGGGATGGGAGGGGGGGAACGCGGAGGGTCCGCGGGACAGTGCAGAGATGGGGGGGGGGGGGGGGGGGGACGCGGGGGGTCCGCGGGACAGTGCAGGGATGGGGGGGGAGAGCGGAGGGTCGGGGGATGCTGTGCTGCTCCGCGGCTGCTGCGCCCTTGCGCGGGTGCCTGTGAGCGGTGTCCGGTGGGGAGCTGTGGAGTTTGAAAGGGCTGGGAGAAAGGGTGCTGGGTGTGAGCACCGCGGAGAAACGGGACAAGGAAAGGCCAACGTGTGGGCAGCGGAACGCAGGGACGGGCTGGAAGATGCTGGGAGCAACCGGGATCAAAACTTGCTTGCTTGAAGCGCGCTCCGTTTCTGTTCAGGATGCGAATTAGCCCCGGCTGGTTGCAGGCTGTGACACCCCGCTCCAGGCTGCTTCCCTGGAGCGAAGAAGGTGGGAGGAGGGAGGCCGGGCTCAGCAGAGAGGTCTGGGTGACATGTGGGTGCTGCGGGGCTCAAAGCCAGCCCAGGGCCAGAGGGTGCGCTGGGGCGCAGGGAGGCAGAACTGATGCTTCAGCCGGGATAGGGTGCAGGATAAACCTGGGCACGACCGCTCCTGGGTGCGTGTCCTCCCCTCACATTTCAGGTTGTTTGGGTTAAAGGCAAAGGTGGGGTTTTAATAGGTTGGGTCAATGCAGAACTTCCCGTGGAGACGGGTTTTGGTTTGTTTTCTCAGTCAGCTGCTTCTCAGGGAGGTTTTTCAGACTCTCTTGTGCTAAGTAGGGCTGTTAATGCTCATCTCCCAGGGAGTGTAGGGGAGCTGCAAATACGCATGCATTCAGACACTGCTGTGAGTGATGGTAACACCCAAGACAGATCTGAAGGGTCTTGGTCCCTCCCTACTGATCCTCCCATCAGGTGCCAGACACCTCTTACATTTGCTGGCAAGTATCTGTAGGCTTACATAGGGCAATGATTGGTATTTCATTTCTGCTGCAAAGCTTCCTTAAACCAGATGGATTTTAAGTTAATTAATTGCATTGTTTAGCCTAACTCGTATCTAAGCACCTGCTGCCAGGGGAGGACCCTACCTTTCTTGGTCATTCATGGTGTGTATGTACACATGCTCTACAAAGGAGCTGGCTTGTGGTGAGTGTTTGGCTTTCCAGCTACAGGGACACGTGCGCAGGGTTGTAGTTAGTGGAAGTGAATGTCTCTGTGCCCTCCTCTCAGATAACTAACACAAAGTGGTCCCTGACTATTGCTCAAGCTCTTAAAGCAACCTGACTGATTCTTCATCTTGTGACAAGGATGTGTTTGATAGGAGCTGCTTCCTGGGCGTGAAATCTGGCTCTGCTGCCTCTTGATGGTGCCTAGCTCAGGATCTGAGGCTGCAGTTCCACTTCTGAAAGGTGTTTTCCTTGAGGGGTTTGTCACAGGGCTGCCCTGCGTATTCTCACCTCTCCACTGAAAAATCACAAGAAGGAAACCAAAGTCTAAGAACTCATTGGGTGCTTGGTGGTGATGAATAATGTGATCCATGGGTGCTTACTTTGAGCCCATAGACATAGAGGAACTCCAGTATCCAGAAGTCCTGATGTGAATGCCTGATACAGCTTAGTTTGGAAGTATCTTGCATCTAAATTACTACTGAATTAGAGGGGACCTTAGGCCCTGGTGCAGCAGTCCACCTCTAAGTTCTGCCGAATAGGAGAGACTTATGCACAGGAGCCAGATCTTTGCTTTCCAAACATTTAATTGAGGAAACCTCTGAAGATCTAATAAAAGGTGCAGGAGGCTTTTGGGTGCCAATCTGCAAAGAGAGGACCTGAGCCCTTTCTGTTGCGTACAGTGGCTTTGGCAAAGGTGAGATACTGCTCTTTGAAAGTAGTGAAAATGCCAAGTTCGATTCCATCAGGACCAAGGTAAGGCAAGGAGTGCCCAGGGTAGTCCAGCAGAAATGGTCCAAGGGCCAAGCAAAGATGAAGATGATCTATAAATATACAGAATTAAGCCTTGCCATACTTAACACAGCCTTACACTGGTGGCAGCTGTGGGCAGACCTTGGAAGAGCACATTCCCATCACCTGGGGTTGTTAGCTATCTGATGTCAGTGCACTGGCTACGCTTGAGCAGACCTTGAACTGCCAATGCTGGCTCCACAGAGGGGTACATTGGAGCCTACAGGAGAGGGGGAGAAAATAAGCTTTGCATGAAGTGTGGTCCGGCTGTTGTTCAGGTGATGTTGGGCTTGCCTGGCTTGTTAGATGCAGGACCCCAGGGGTGGCTGTCTCCCTGGTACACAGGCAGTGTACCCCTCTTGACTTCCTTTGTGCTTGCTTTGTTTCCACCTTTGCTTCAATCTCCCCCATGCTGCAGCCCCTCTAAGGTATTCCCTCCTCATCCTAGCAGTGCTTTTGCTTTCAGGATCCTTGCGTGGGAATCTCTCTACACCTCACTGAAAGCTCTCAGCCTCCTGTTGTCTTCTTAGGGGCTGGGTTTCACGAAGTGGAAAGTAGTTTAGGCTGTGCTGGAGGGCAAAGAGCTCCTCAGAGGGTGTAAGAGGATCTCTTCCCAGAGTTCAGAAGAGACCCAGCTCAGGTGGGATGTTGTTGGATGGGCGGGAGCCACAGGCTTGGTTAAAGCCTTCTCCTGGAGAGACCTCCATGGAGCAGGCTGCAACATGTCTCATTCATGGGCCAGTCTGGCCTGTGCAATGTGGGCAGCCAGGTCTGCTGGAGCCTTCCTTTGTAACTCATCATTGAGTACCTGTGGTAGGTACAGAGGCACCAGGCTTCCAGGTGCTGTCTGCCTTCACAGCTCCTCTTAATTCAGCCTACCTGTGTCCTCTGGAGCTAGTTCTGCTCCGTGAAATTCAGTGACACAACTGTTGCTCATTTCATGATGGAAGGGGCCCTTAGAGAGTAAAAACAACACATGGTTTGCAGGTCTATTGAAGCTTAGTTCTGAAAAGAGCGTAATATGTTAAATGACATCTTAATGTAAATAAGGGTACCTTCAAAAATGCTGTCCTCACCTGTATGCCCCTGGTATACAAGATAGAAGGATATCCTTGCATCCTTCTGTCCACCCCCTGTATCCCCTAGAGGGATACCCCTGTATCCTTCTAGAGATGTTGAGTAAGCTTTGGGTTTCATCGTTAGCCCAGTTACCTACATTCCTATGTTTGCTTTGGTAGCTGTTATTGAAGCATGTCCCTGATGAACCTACTACCAATAGGGACTCTGCTGTCCAGTTCTGATCCTGGAAAGATTTCTGAAGATGTTTCTGATAAAACAAGTACTTGTATTACTTCCAGGCTGAATAATCCTTCCTCAAAGTACAGTATATCAGGAGGGTTTGTTACAGCATCTTCCTTTGCATTCTCAGAGACACACAATACTGGGATGTTTAAAGAGTGTATTAGCAGAAAGAGAGCAGAAATGGAGAAGGAAGGCAGCTTTCAGAGGAGACTTGAAAAGACAGAGTCTGTAGTGATTGTCACAGCAGAGCCAATGTGTGGCTACAGATGCATTGAATAGGTAAAGGCTTTTCACAGATGCTTTTTGCTTATCTTCCATTCCCAGATCCTCTTTAGTCACTGTATCAGGGTATCAGGCTTCCTATAAAATCGTCCCATTGAATGTGGAGTGTTTCATGTAAGGAGCGTGGCCAGCCCAGAGTTAGACTGAGTTAGATCTCCCATGTAATGATCAACCAGACTGCTGTCCTGCTCTGGCTGTGCAGCAGCAGGGAAGGCACTGCCCTGAAATCAGGAGCTACATGGAGATGGTTCAGTGACTGAGGCAAGAGGGGGAAGGATATAAACCAAGGATGTCCAGTCTGTGGGGGCACAGAGCAGGTAAGGGTGAAGAACCCAGTGCAGTTAGTGTGAACGGGTGCATAGGCACTGATTGCAGTAGTTCCCAGCTAAATCCTCGTGCCATACCTCTCGTCCCGAACCAGCCATCTCTTCCGATGGAAGAATTTTATATGCTGTTCCCTGTGGAGTTTAAGGAGAATTGGTATTTTTAAAAGGAGGCTATATCTGGATACATCATCTGCTGCTGTTCTCAAAAAGGGTTCACAGCAAGCAGAAAAGCTCCTTGCAAAGGATTCCAACTCGTAACCTCGTGTAAACCTCACCTGAGATTTTAATTCAAGCCATTTTTCTTTGTGAGGAGCAGAAAGCTTGACAGCAAACTTGGAGGGTCGCAGGTATAAAGAGGGTCTGGAATGACAACTCTGATGGAGAAAGGTAAAACACCTTTGAGAGCAATAGTTTATCCCAAGATGCTTCTTTGGGGATTTCTGCCACCTTCTCTGCAGACAGCGAGTGGTACAAAGCATGGAAGATCATTCCCTACAGTCAAGGCACTACACCACTGCTGCTGGCCATCCATTTGTCCAGGGATGAATATTGAGGATGAAATAACGTTGCTTCTGAAAGGATTAAAACTCTATTCCACTGAGTTGCCAGGGAGAAAGGAGAGCCGAGGACCTATTGTGCACTGCAGTGGCCTTGATTTGATCTGTCATTGTCCCATATTCTCTTTCACCTCTCCTGAATGCTTGTTGCAGTTATCTGTGGGGTGTAGATATTTCTGTGGAACATGAAAGGCCCATGAAATCAGATATGGAGGACTGTTGTGGCTCCCTTTGATTTTTCTCCTGACTTGGGAGAGGTAGAAAAGGCATATTTTTAGGGATTTTTAAGATCTTTCAGATCCAGAGGACACTGGGCATTGCACAGGAACAGGCTCTCATTAAAAGTTTCTTAAGCAGCTGGAATGTGGCTGGAAGGAGATTAAAGGAAATAGATGAATTTAGCAAAGTGCTTAGGCAGAAAAGGAGGGAGAAATAAAAGTTGGAGATCCTTATTGTTCTTTCAGATTGCTAGCAGGTGTGCATTAATTCAAAGAGTTTATTTTCTTTTTTTTGCCATACGATCTGTAGATAATAAACCCTAAATCATCTAAAATCAATGCGCAGTTTGCCTAACTGCAAATATCTGCATATTTTCTATTTAATCTCGTAAGAATGTTCTCATACTGTGATGCTGATCTGATCCCATGGTAGTTTTACCATAACAAAACACAGTTACAGTCGGAGTTTGCAAGGGTTTGCTTTTATGGGTAATCTTAGCTGTGCTTGTTGGGACTTAGAGAGTGGCTTCTGCTCCCAGCTTTGCCACTGGACCTTACAATCATAGAATAGTTCGGGTTGGAAAGGACCTTAAGATCATCCAGTTCCAACCCCCCTGCCATGGGCAGGGACACCTCACACTAAGCCATGTCACCCAAGGCTCGATACAACCTGGCCACCCACTGCCAGGAATGGAGCATTCACAGCCTCCCTGGGCAACCCATTCCAGTGCCTCAGCACCCTTACAGTAAGGAACTTCCTCCTTATGTCCAATCCAAACTTCCCCTGTTTAAGCAACCTTGGGCAACTCCTTTTATTTCTCTGCCTCCTGATCTAAATTGAAAGTTACCTGAGCCACTGGTTTTGAGAGCAGTGTCTGTGCGCTGATCTGATGGAATGAATCCCGATCTCTGTAGGAACTTGTTCCTAATTACGGAGGTGTGAGTGCATCTGGGGGTTGTAGGCTACTGCGAGAGTGAAGGCAGAAGCGTTGTGAGGTTAGATCAGCTGAATTGTGCTATAATCCCCATGCCTGGGTAGACTGGATGGACTACAGAGAGATCTAGACATCTAACTCGGAAATAGATGTTTAAAATATCAAGTATGTGGAGGACTAAAATTGCTTGCACTATGAAAGAGCCATGCTTTTACAAGGAACCCGATAATGGTGCAGAGGTGAGGAATCTCACTTCCTACACTGCCTTGGGGAACTGCTTGTTTGGCATCGTACCAGCTTGCTACCTCATGTCCATCTCCAGCTGGCTGGGTTTGCTCAAGCACTGAAGGTGATGGGGAGTCGCTGCACCGCTGGTGGGGATGCCACAGCCAGGTGGTCTTTGTGGATGTGCTTCAGAGACTGCTCCTGCTTGCATCCCTCCCTATCCACCCTTCCTGCTCTGACTCCCACAGTCACTTTGAGGAGCAGCATAGCCCAGTTTGCCTGACTCAGAGAGAGGAGCAAGAAGGACTTGGCTCATCCGTTTGTCCACGTTGAAGTGCTTGTGGACTTGCAAAGAAAACAGCAGGGCTGGGAGGAGGGAAGGCGTAGTCTGAAAATGCTCATATTGGGGGTGAGATGGGTCCAAAAGTAGATTTTTTAGGATGTTTCCATTTCTCTGTTTATTTTCTGGGCGGGGGTTGAGGCACTCTCCAATTCTTACCTGTTTGGTAATAAGGAGAGGCACTCCTGATCAGTGTTGTGCAAATGCAGGACTGTTCCCAGGTTGTTTGCATCAGAGTAAATTAATTTCTCTGTGTTTTCAAGCAGCCCAAAGATATTAAGGGAGATAAATTTTGCAAGGGACGGACTCTTCACTCTTGCTGTGAAGAGTGAAACCATTCGTCTCAAGTTTGTGACATTTTTCAGCTGAATTACATATAAATACATACACGTGCATTGCTGTGGCATTTGGAAACACATTTTTAGTTGAGCTTTCCTTTATTTTTTTCAGTACAAAAATGTTTCCCAGCAAAAGATGTGTTTGCCCTAGAAAGGTGGTCATTGATCATGTCTCCTTCTTGGCCTTAGAATCATAGGGTTGGAAAGGACCTTAAGATCATCCAGTTCCAGCCCCCCTGCCATGGGCAGGGACACTTCACACTAAACCATGGCACCCAAGGCTCTGTCCAACCTGGTCTTGAATGCTGCCAGGGATGGAGCATTCACAACCTCCCTGGGAAACCCATTCCAGTGCCTCAGCACTCTCAGAGTAACTTCTTCCTTATATCTAACCTAAACTTCCCCTGTTTAAGTTTGAACCCATTACTCCTTGTCCTATCACTACAGTCCCTACTGAAGTCTTCTGTAGCTGTGTCTAGTAGCATGGTACTGGTGCCCACCAAACCCTGGAAGGACGTGGTTCATGCTTTAAGGAGTTAGCACAGAGGTGTAGCACTACTGAATAAACCAAATCTCTGTATGAGACAGTGAATGTACTGAGAAGGGAGCAAAGCTGCAGGGTGTGAACGTGTCCTCTTCATGGAGTCAAGGAAACTTCCCACCAGAGGTTGCTGGTGACAACACAAGTGCATTTTCTCTTTCTCCCCACAGTGTTAATCTTTGGCTTGGTGTGTGGTGGAGACGGGATAGTAGATCTAGTCAATCTGTATTGGTTAATCTTCTGGTAAAGAACCCTGAACATCAGCTTTCTGAATATCCTTCCCTCCCATCACCTTTTTCCTTCTAGGACTGCCGTCCTCCATCACTCACTGCCTTTTCTGCTTCCTTTCAGCTTGACCGGGAAAGAAGCTCTGACCCACTTCCCATCCCTGGGACCCTCCACAAACGCTGCCCAGGGGAAGGTGCACATGAAGCAGTGTGACTTGCTGAAGCTGTCCCGCAAGCAGAAGAGGCTGTGCCGGAGGGAGCCTGGCTTGGCAGAGACCTTGCGGGATGCCATCCGGCTCGGAGTCATGGAGTGCCAGTACCAGTTCCGCAGTGAGCGCTGGAACTGCAGCCTGGAGGGACGGACCAGCCTGCTGAAGCGAGGTACAAGGTAGTCTTTTGTTTGCAGTATAAAATCCCACTTGGTTCTGTAGCCCCTGGAATATACATACTGCTGAGCCTGGAGAAGAGAAGGTTCCTTAAGGGGAGACCTCAGAGCAGCTCCAGTGCCTCAAGGGGCTGCAGGAAAGCTGGAGAGGGGCTTGGGACAAGGGATGTAGGGACAGGTCAAGGGGAATGGCTTTAACCTGCCAGAGGGGAGACTGAGATGAGCTCTTAGGCAGAAGCTCTTCCCTGTGAGGGTGCTGAGGCGCTGGCACAGGGTGCCCAGAGAAGCTGTGGCTGCCCCATCCCTGGCAGTGCTCAAGGCCAGGTTGGACACAGGGGCTTGGAGCAAGCTGCTCTATGGAAGGGGTCCCTGCCCTGGCAGGGGTTGGAGCTGGAGGAGCTTTAAGGTCCCTTCCAACCCAAAGGAGGCTGGGATCCTATGATCTCAAATTAAGCAAAGTGGGGCAGAAACCAGGGAGTGCAGAGCATCGGTTTTTCCTAAGAATGGCAGCTGTACAGTTTGGGCCTTTTGGTAACAAAATAGGTCTTATCCTCATCTTTCCTGCACAGTTTATCACAGATTGAAAAGTAAAAGGAAATTCACAGCCTTGGCTTGTGGATTTTGTTCCGAGGGCAGAGTTTCCTAGACTTGCCATCTTCCTGGGTTGTCAAATGTGGATGAAACTGAAAAAATAAGGGTTCATGCTTTACGTCAAGGGTCATTTTAAGAGAAGACTCTTTTTAGCTCTTAGGATATCACTGTGTGTAAATCTTTGCTGTTCTCAGATACAGAATTTAATCCTAATTTTCTGTTAGAAAAAGCTGTTTACCAGCATTGAGGCATTTCAGTGCATGTTGACAAATATCTCCTAAGACTCTTTCACACTGATTTGGAGTTTGTGCAGAAGTTCAGCCAGACCGGGCAGAAAATACACTGCCTTCTCTTCACCAAATGCTTTAGAGGATGAAAATGTCCTATAAATTCTCTATTTGAGGTAGGAGGGAGCATAATAAATCCTTCAAATTGCAAGAACTTGAGAAAAATGGAATGAAGACAGACCCCGAAATTTCCTGATACAAGCTCCCAGAGCATGCAGATGCACTTTGTTAAACCTGTCTACAGCCAAGCAGCGCCTGGCTGCCTGTTACCGTTTCTGCTCTTCATTAATGCTTAGTAGCATTTACTGTTACAGTCTTCAGTATTAATGGAGTTTCAGACCTTTGATAATGTTTAGCAGCTTAGGTTTTTCAAAAAGGGGCTGAATAAGCCACTGTTAACTTTGCTGAAATGAAAACGTTAATTTTAATTAGCTTTGGGATTGCAACTTTTTAACATCTCCATTTAAAATTATCAGATTTTCTTAAATTCTACATTTATATTTTAGTAAACCAGCGCATACAACATCAAATTTACCTCATTGCAGGGCTCTATTGTGGCTTTTTTAGTGCACTGTGGAAGAAGCAGTTCACGATCATGTTGAGTGTCTTTCTGACATCTGTACCTTCATCAACCTCAAAGAACTTGAAAATGACAATTGAATAATCCTCATCTTCAAATAGCTGGAAAACATTTCATTATCTCCTGGTGGCATGCCTTAACATTTCCAGGGACTCCTGACTGACAAAATAAAATATCACCTGTAATTTAAAACCTGTTTTGGCAGATGAGGAGAAGGGTTTGAAAACTTTTATTACACAATCTTAAGGATCAAATGATGATTTAATACAGAAAAGTATGCTGTGTGCATTTCCTATATGAGAGGGCAGTTGGCTGGAAGCAATTATTAGCTCTCGTTTTCCATTACCTTGCAAACAGGCTGGTTTCACAAAGAACATGAACGCTTTCAGCTAACACTTTTGATCTGGTCCTCACGTATTCCTACTGCTGTCTTGCTGCTGCCTTGGAAATTGTTGGTCGGACAATGGGCTATGCTCCTTTCGCACAAAGAGTGATGGGGAGTTTTAAAAATGATTAAATCATGCAATATTGCCATGGTGTTGGAGAAACCGTGAGGAAAACCACACACTTTTTAAGTGTCTTTGGTTCTATGAGGGCAAGAGGGGAAAAAATCATGCTCAGTGAGATGGTTCATTTTTGTAGTAGGTGAAAACTTAACTTGCAGTCACAGCTGAAGCACTAGCATATCTGATTCGGATCACAAATGCTTTTCCTGCTTCTAGAGATGCCACCATCTTTTTTTCTCCTATTTAAATATTTCTAGTAAGAAACTAAGAAAAAAAGCCAGACTTTCTGGGTTTTGAAATGCCAGCTTTGTTATTTTCACATTTCTTGTTTTATACTGACACTCCTCTAGATACAATTGGAAACTCCTTTTCCATAACCTACAATCCTTCTGTGACCGAAGGATATTACTCTTCACTGATTCATGCAAAATTGCCCCGTGCTCCTTCTCCACTGCTTTAAAAATCCATGGAAATAGTTAGATTTAAATGTATTGTGGAGACACATTTCATCTTGTTGCACAGTGGTGGCTGGTGTCTTTATAAAAAGCAATGGTGAATTTTTGTTTCCAAGGTGTATCAGAAAGGCAGTCGATTGCTGCTAGAGTCAGGTAAGAAGTATTTCATCTCAAACAACATGGACATTTGGGAGAAATAAATACCTATAATAAAGACAGCTCAAATCCAGCCACTCAGAAAAAGTCTTTCTGGAGAGATGAGCAATCTTTCCATGCATTAATCCATTTCTTCCCTTCACGTTGGTTATTCTTTGACCTTCAAGCAGTGATTTCTTTGATGTGATGAAGAATCTAGGAGTGGTACAAAGCAGGGTCACTGACACAGAGATGGAGAACTTCCAGTCGTGGAGATTTTGAGAACTCAGCTGGACACAGCCCTGAGCAACTTTGGCATTGGAGTTAGCCCTGCTTTGAGCAGGAGGTGGTACCAAAGACCTTGAGAAGGCCTTTGGGCTCCCCTGTTTTGGTTGGTTTGGTTTGGATTTTTGTTTCTATTTCTCTTCTTTTTTTTCTTCTTTTTTTTTTTCTTCCCCAGAGATGTCTCTTCCACTTGGTCTGAAATGCTCACACAGTCTTTAGTGTAGCATTGTAAAATCTTTGCCCTTGAACATCTTTCCTTTGGCAGAACCACCATATGGCTAAGCTCCTTCTATTCTAGTTTTCCTTGTGGTCTAGATCACACCACACCACAGAACAGTGTCTTGCCATTGCAGCAAACATCCTTCTGTATTTATAGGCAGCTGAGCTAAGAAATAATTCCAGAGAGCTCAGGGGAAGAGTTGGACATGTGCAAGGTCCTACCAGAGGGAGCTGGTTTGCTTCAGCATCTTGAAATTCAACTCTGATGGACGTTTGCGACCAAAGTGCCCAGGAAAGTCATCTGCATTTGGATGCTCTCCCCTTGCACTGAGTGTTTAGGATTTCATTTGGTCACTATCAACACAGTCAATGGGGTCAGGAGAGTGACTCATCCCTAAAACAGACCCTGAGAGCCTGGGAATCCACTCCAGGCTCCACTGGCTGTGGTGGCAAGATCTCCACTGACATAGTGGGTGGATAGATACGCAGGACTCATGGAGAAACCTCTATTTAGATCCTCTCAAACCATGCTTGTTGAAGCTGATTGCTGCTCATTTGTGCTACGTCCCACTAAAAATCCAGCTTCAATAGCTGCTCTGCTGCTCACTGTTACCCCACAAGGACCGTTCAGTGTTTCCTTTACTCATGTGGTTTGTGAATTAAAAAATTAAATGGTGACCAATCCCTTATGAAAAAGTAGAAGGAATCATCTTAGACTTTTCAGACAAGCATTTGGCAGCCTGGTGACATTGACCCTTTGCCATAAAAGGAGGTTTGGTGGGAGGAGAAGAAGGAGACGATTTGGAAGTATGCTTGTTATCTTCAGTTACTGCTGTCTGCAGTGGCCTGACCACAAGCAGTGGTCTCTGATTTCAAGTGGGTTGAAACCTGACCAGCAATTACATGGAGTGCCACAGGAGAAACCAAACCATCACTGCTCAGAAATAGCAGAAGCAGTGTGGTATTCCACAAAGTCAGATTTAGCAGGGTATGTGGAGCTGACTGGTACTGCTAGCTTTATATGGTATGGGAAAGAGCTTCCAAAATGCTCTCCTCTCTTTTGGTATGACTTAGTGACATTTTTTCATTATTCCTCCAGTACCCCAGGAGATCTTATAGGGAATCATCAGCCAGAGAGCTTAGTTGCAAGTTACTTGCCCCAGTGACACAGCAACTAAAATGGTGAGGCAGGAAGCAGTTGTATTGATCTCCTTGACCGCCTCCTTGACTCTCATCCACATCCATACTGTTGCTAGATCTTTCCTCTAAAACTCTGCAGTTCCAAAGAGCTCCTGTGAAGTCTATTTTGAAGTTCCTAATGCAGCCTCTCCATCGTGTTCATGGTTAGTCAATTTTTCATTCTTCTTACTGATAGCTATCAGAACTCTTTGTCCTGTTCTCTGCTCAGATTTATGGTGACCTCACTCAGATCTCAGCAGTCAGTGGTCTCATCTATTATTACAGCTGGATGGGAATTCTTTGAGGGAACAGAATGATGGAAAGATTTGATGTTGGACTGGATGAATTCTAGACGTGCCTTCCAACCTCTGCTCAGAGGGCTAA
Source organism: Pezoporus occidentalis (assembly GCF_034315485.1). Taxonomy (NCBI): domain Eukaryota; kingdom Metazoa; phylum Chordata; class Aves; order Psittaciformes; family Psittacidae; genus Pezoporus; species Pezoporus occidentalis. The sequence continues at coordinate 124,335 of NW_026915697.1, forward strand.
CTCAAGACTAGATCAGATCTCTGTGGTTTCCCATGTGGAATTTTCCAATGTGGAATGTTCTTTCGCTTCAATGTGTTTTCTTCCCTGCAACATACATGCAGGAGAGTTGTCCTTCTTGCCCATGATATCCTTCAACATGGAACCTTTCCAGTCAAACTACAAGTGCTTTTTCCATACAAAATGCTACTGTGCTAGCACAGTCTCAATTACAAATATTTTAAATAACAGGTCAGATTTTTAACGTATTTTTCAGTATCTTCTAAATATTTCCTGATTTTAAGCCCCAGCATGGTTTCAGTGCCTGTCTTCCCACCTATCAGCTCTGTGGTGAGCATGAGGACAAATGGAGTTTCATGACTGCTGCTTTTTGCAGTTGAATGTTCCCCCAAGACTATGTGGCTGTTGCCACCCATCCCTTCATTCATGGGTGGTCTCCTGTCATCATACTGAATCAGTCACAGCCACCAGGTGAGGCTACATCAGCTACTTCAAACATGATGTTCAGTTTCTCTGCTAGGCATGGTGTGCAGTTAACGAAAGAGTTTTGTCCCTTTGTGTTTCTAAGTCTTGTGCTTGATTTTAGCTCACAGACTAAGGAGGGCCGGTGGGCTGGATGAACACTTTATTTTGCCTTTTCTGCTCCTACCTTCTCCTAATGCTTCTCCTGTGCAGGTTTTAAGGAGACTGCCTTCCTCTACGCCGTATCCTCTGCTGCTCTCACCCACTCCTTGGCCAGAGCGTGCAGTGCTGGGCGCATGGAGCGCTGCACCTGCGATGACTCCCCAGACCTGGAGAATCGCAAGGCCTGGCAATGGGGAGTCTGTGGAGACAACCTCAAATACAGCACCAAGTTCCTGAAGAAGTTCTTGGGGCAGAAGAGGATTGGCAAAGACCTGCGGGCCAAGGTGGACATCCACAACACCAACGTTGGCATCAAGGTGAGGAGCTGCACTAGCAGGGCTAGAATGAAGCTAGGACTTGGTGCAAGTCTTCTAAGCCATCATCAGCTAAGGCTGTTTGTGAGAGGGCTATTCATGGCCCCTACTCACAAATTGGACCTGTCTACCTCTGTGTCATGGACCTTACAACACTGAGAGCTTCCTGGAAAGACTTCTGTACTCTGGGGTGAGGAGTTGCATGTTGAGTGGTAGAGTAGCATCCTGTATCCTCTAGTGGCATCAGGGGCTGAGTGACAGCAATGCACAGCACGGTAACAGCTGTAAAACTCAATGGCTGAGTTAATTCATGGACATAGGGAGTTTTGGGAACAGCTAAAGCTTCGGAGATGGTGAAGTTGACACTCTTGAGATCAGGTCTGAGTTTAGTTTTTCCTCCATAAAATGGGAATAATAATAAATACTGAATAATACCAATAAAACTGAGGTACTTCCAGTCTGTCTGCAATCGGAGGTGTTGCCTCTACCCAGAACTAGGCTTATGGTCCTGGCAGATAATGACTACCCTTTCCATTCCTCATCAGGCTGTGAAAAATGGTCTCAAAACCACATGCAAGTGCCACGGTGTCTCTGGCTCATGTGCTGTCCGGACATGCTGGAAGCAGCTTTCTCCTTTCCATGAGATTGGACGACTGCTGAAGCTGCGCTACGATGATGCCGTCAAGGTCTTCAGCACCACCAACGATGCTGTGGGACACTCGGAGCTGGCTGGCCCCCAGAGACACAGCCATTCGCCCAAGCACCCTGCTTCACCCCGCTCTACTGACCTGGTGTATGTGGAAGATTCCCCTAGTTTCTGTCGTCCCAGCAAATACTCCTTGGGAACTGCTGGGAGGACCTGCTCTCGGGAAGGCAACTGTGACAGCATGTGCTGTGGACGAGGCTATAACACCCAGAGCCGGCTGGTTACCTTCTCTTGCCACTGTCAAGTGCAGTGGTGTTGCTATGTTGAATGCCAGCAGTGCATGCAGGAAGAGGTTGTCTACAGCTGCAAGCAGTAAAGACAGTGCTAGAGGGTCAAGGCAAGTCCTAGAGCACAAGGAAGCAGTAGGGAGGGAGAGATGTGATTCTCTGCTGTGGGGTGAGGGCAAAGGCAAGCACCAAAAATGTCTAGTGCTCCTGTTATCTCAATGTTGAGATCCTCCAGTCTGGGGAGGACTCCTGTATGAGGGGTGAAAACCAGAGGTTTTGTGAGCTATGAGATCAGGAAGCAGGGTCAGAGAGTGGGGGTAACGTGGGGACAGCAGAAACACTGACGCAGTCAAAAATATCTCTCTTGAGCTAAAACTTGTACTCTGGTCTGCAGGAACATCCCCTCCTCCATCTCTAACTTGTGCTTATGTAAATGCATTGGGGTGGTGAAACTGAAATTCTGAGGGCTTGAATTATGGGGCCAGGGAAGGAACTAACCAGAGACTGGATCCTGATGTAGCAGAGCCAGCTGCGTTCCTGCACCAAGGCAAAATGACTCTGGCAGCAGAGATCTGCAGTGCTGTTCTCTGGCTGCTGGTTGAACCCTTTCTGCTTTGAACTCAAAGACTTGCTGTTGAGTACTCTCATCTCGATGCAAGAATTATGCCTCAGAAATGCCAGTTTACAAACAAACGGAGCTCATGTCCATCATCTCCCAGGTCGAAGTTTGGATGTGAGACTCCAAGTGCGTGTTAACCACGTTTTAATCTTGCTGTACACAGGAGACCTGGAATTGCCTCTGTTACAGTGTATGTACTGCCGGAACTCAGACGAGGTCTGGGAAGTGACCCCTCTGACGCATGCTGCCCCACAGGGAGTTATTTATGGTGGTGGATCCAGGGTGACGGTGCCAATTCTGCATCTTTCCCCCTCCCTCCCTTGGCTTGTCCCAGCCAAACCTTTTTGTCTCATCACCTTTTTGTCTCGTGGGTACCACTCTGCCTGGTGCCCAAGGTGCATCCCATCCCACAGTTCTGCTCTGTGCTAATGACAGGGAACATTTCTGAAAGGGAATAAGGAACCACAGGAACTGGGACAGCTTATAAATTGCAAGTCACGAGTGAGAATCTCTGCACAGGGGAGTTAGATATATCGAGATAATGCAGGCACCTGGCAGGAGAGAAGGTGACCTGGGGGGAAAGAACACAGTCCATTACACAGATGTGATGCCCTGGCTTTGGGCTGTATTTACCTAGTTCACTTTCAACTGAACACAACATAAGCAACCTGTTTTGTTTCTTTTGGCTGTGTCTTGTGAATGGCATTCACTGCCCAGCCACCAGGTACACACAGATATGTGCAGCACAAACTGGGTGTTGAACTCTATTACAGTGCTTGGCAATGTATTTGCCTGCTCCAGAGCTTGTCCTGGTTAATCCTATAGCAGCAGTCAGAGTGCTTTTATTGTGAATAGCTCTGGAGTGCCTCTGAGATAAAAAAGCTGCTGTATTTACTCGATGCTGGTAATGGCTATAAACCAGCGAGCAGGATGCCTGTGTGGAGATGGGCTGGTGCTGGAAAGAATACTTAGATCCTTAAACTCAGACCAAAATTCATTGGCAATGTCATGGATGAAGATGCTGGTGTGGGTTGCTTAGATGGACTCATCCATAGGCTGAATTGGACAAGTTTTCAAGGTGATCAAGTTCTCCTAACGAGAGGTCAGATCTCGACTCCAGCTCTTGAGTGTGGATCTCCATTCATTTACTGTGCTTTGGACAATGACATTGCAGTGAGGAGTGTGAATTTATACTCTCTTTGTCTTCACCTTGTTGTCCTTTTGGGGTTTTTTTACAACTATTTTTGATTTCTGCTTCATAAAAGGATGGAGAAGAACTGTCTCAGAGCAGATCTAGCCATTAACTGGCTCTTCAGAGGCCACTACGACCTTCCCTTTGGCTACCTACAGGTCTTTTAATGGGCTTATTCCTTTTTATCCCGTTTCTGGCTCAAGTTAACTTGAACTGGATTAAAGTGCTTATGACAGGCATAGTACTGCAAATAGGGCTAATTGGCCTGATTTTTGTTCTACCTCCTAAATACCTAAGAACTTAATATTGAACAGACCGTTATTTACATGTTGGCTTTAATCCTTTTAGAGTTGAAATCTTCCCATGAGTCTCAATGTTGAGCACTCAATGAAAAAGCATCCAAGTAAGTTAAAATTGGCATCACTGGTGACGTGACAAAGGAACTAGCTCTGCTCTACGCTTTTGATCCCAAGCCATATGGCTACTGCCTTGTTCCATCAGAGAGGATGGAAATAGCACACCATGGGAGGGATATCTGGGAATCCCATGCCATCGCACAGGGCATTCTCTTTTAATGAGGGACTGGGACTCAGTGGAAGGAGGGGGGAAGCACAGTGGATCCTCCAGTGGAGGAGACACCTCTCTGTCCTCTTGCTTTTCTCAAAGCTGCACGCGTCAGTTGTCCACTGGCCAGTAATTCCTGGGCATGCACAATCCGTTCTCCACACCCAGATGTTACAATCTGAGGGCAACTACAATGAATGCTCCTAGATGGTGGAAATTTCTCTTGATGGTCTCACATTTCAAAGTGAAGCTTTTCGGCTTGCTCTGACTCACTCTTCTGCACTAGTCCTGTAAAAAGCAGAGGAGAAAAGCACACAAGAACAGGCACGTTAGGGAAGTCTTTTAGTCTTCTCCAATGACCTGGTCCTGCACTGAGCATGGAAGGAAATATATGTTGCTAACAGCTTTCATTTTCCTAGGAAGAGCATTTCAAATCTGTAGGCTAGTTCTCCAATCCACATGGCAAGAAGTATTATTCTAATAATACCCTTTATCTGGCTCCAAATGCTGCAGTGCTTAGAGCAGTAGGTAAATGCATGTCAGAGGCATGTTTTGTACAACAGACTCAAAACCAAGACCAGAAGGATGGTGAGATGATTATTTAGGCAGTGAGGAATATGGTCACACTAGTGGAACTTGCAGCTTTGGTTGTGTCTTTTGCAGCTGAAACAGTGATGCCAGTGGGAACTGAAGGACAGGTTTGTGGCAAGGGGACCAGACATCTTTATTTAGGCAGCTCAACGAAGCCCTTCCACTGTGGTTAATTTGGACTAAACTGATCCTTTGGCACTCTTTCAGGCAAAGAAGGCACATTTAAAGCAGGATTAGGTACTGCTTTGCAGCACTTGAAAACGATCTTGGGTTATTTTGTGTGTAGCCCATGTCATATGGACTTTGAGGCAGCATCCCCAAGTCCCTTACCACTGGTGTCTGTGAAATGTGAAGGGATCACCTCTAGTTAATGTTTCCTTGAGGAATCAAGACCAAGCATCCTCTTGAGCAAAGCTCTTCTGCCACCTCCTGGAAATATGGGATGTGAGGACCTGGACCTCCATTTGGTCTGTGTGTGAGCTGCATACTTACAAATCCAGTAGATGTGCTGCCTCTTGGTGCAAAGAAGTTACTGGAATGAGAGGCTGGAGATATAAAGGGATCCCCCTTAAGCCTTTACATGGGAATCTTTCCAGCAGCAAAGGTGAAAGCTTCTGCCCTGGCTATAAAAGAATCCTTTCCCAAGTGCAAATGTATCTCAATGTGCCCAACAATGGTAAAAATCTGAGCTGCATATGCTTTCCTGTATAGTTTTCTGATTCAGGATGAATCCAGTCCTATGACGTACCTAAGATCCAAGTAATCTGAGAACAGTGACAGCTCTAATACTCCTAAACTGGCTGGGACCCTCACTATCCACACCAAGGCTACTCTGCAGACACAGGTTAGCCCCTGGCCTTGTGCGTACTTCCTAGGCTACTTTTTATTGCCTCTCCTGGTGTGTTGTGGTGCTGGGCTTGGTAGCAGTGGATCCAGGATGCTTATTGCAAGAGGGAAATGGCAATCCATCAGGAAAGCTTTATAGAAGTGTATGAAGTGCTGGTATGGAGGGGCCCCATCATCCCCAAATAAAGAGCTGAACTTGCTTGGGAAGGAATCACATATCTGGAGGCTGCTGGGTGAAATGGTTCTACACCAGTATTCCTTGTGGTGTAAGCAGGGATCCACACAGCACTTATTTGCTGTGATGGAAGGGCAGTGCAATGCTGGTGTCAGGAGTGTTTTATTAGATCAACAGATATGGCCATGGAAGCCGAGAAACACTAATGAGCAGAGTAACAAACCCCACTTCGACACCTTGTGTAAGACTGGAAAGATGGTTTGTGACAACAGAATATGTCACTTGAAATCAAAATAAGGCTGGGCTTTAAGGGAAACAAAACATTTGTCTACCTCAAGATGTACAACTTTTGTGACAAGAAATATGGATGTTATTTATATATTTTTATATACCCTCTAGAGAGAAAATGGTGCTATGGGGTTTAAGTTGCATTACAGTCCTGCTTGTATGTTCTCCTCATTTTTATATAATCCTCTTGATTATAACGTGTATCTGTGTAGCTGGCTGTGTTGTCCAGTATTGCACTAGTGTCTGCACTGCTGGTGTTCTTGTCAGTCAATAAATACATAAAAAGTTGTCTTCTAAGAATGTAATTTCTGCCTTTCAAGGAACACCCCCTGGAAATAGCTTGGAATAACTCTACTCCTCCATTGCCACATTGACATTATTCCTCTAGTTCTGCCTTACCTGCACCCTCTCCAGAAGACAAGGAGAAATGTCCATTTCTGCCCACCCAGCAATAGGGGTTGAGCTCAGGTATGTCTGTGTTAAGGAGATGTGACACTAAGGGAGCCAAATCTCACAGAATCATAGAATAGTCAGGGTTGGAAAGGACCTTAAGATATCCAGTTCCAACCCTCTGCTATGGGCAGGGACACCCAGCCTGTAGCTGTGCCTGGGATTGCTCCCACCCAGGTGTAGGACCTTGCACTTGGCATGGTTAAACCTCATGAGGTTGGCATCAGCCCACCTCACAAGCGTGTCAAGGTCCCTCTGGATGGCATTCCTTCCCTCCAGGGTATCAACTAAACCACACAGCTTGGTGTCATCAGCAGACTTGCTGAGGGCGCACTCAATCCCACTGTCCATGGCAGTGGTGAAGATGTTGAACAAGACCTGCATGACTCTTACTTCCAGCACATTGCCCCAAGGCTTTGATTAGGAACCTGAGTTGGCAGTGTTGGATGGTATCATCTCTGTCAGCTCCAAGTCAAAGCTACCCATTCCTATTGGCATCCCATGTTAAACAGTACATTTTAAATATTAATGTCTACAGCTAAGATATTTTGGCAACTATAGCAGGTAGAAACTGCCCATCAAAATAGAAATTTAGGAAACTTTTGTATCCCTTTTGTTTGTGTATTGAGATATCCCATAGTTTTCTGTACTTACGGATACTCCTCATTTCCAATCAAGGTGTGTATTTTCCCCCTGAACTTACATTTCTCTGCTGTTGTTTAACCCAGTGTCACAAATGATTCCCAGAGCATTTTGGAGATTCTTCTTCTCCTGGTTAGTGGAATTGGAGGTCTGCCACCATGCCTTGGATCTATCAGATGTTGATGATATTGTCAGCATCTGGTGGGAAAACATTTTGGATGCAGAAATAAGTCCCAAGACTACACGGGAAAGGTCCCTTACAAAAGGCATGTTAAAACTGCTCAGCTGCTAGCTCTGTTTTAACAGCCTTGCAGAACCAAGGTATAGTACCTACAGGGATGATTTTAACAGAATGGACAAGAGGGCACTTAGATTTTGTCACCTTTGCTCTATCTGCTGCCAGCTGCTTTCCTGTATCATTGCAGGCAGCAGGGAATTGATATTTAGATGTCAGATCATGCGTTGAACTATAAGACATTTGCTTTAGTGCCAGGTGCAGTATCATCTGTAGAGGCATGTGTGTTCTCACATTTCAGCTGCTTCGCACCTTAATAGACCCCTGCTTATGTAGAGCAATTGTAGATGTCTGTGCAAAACCCTGCTCAACAGCTTTTTGCATCCTCCTCTCCCCCCCACTCCCTGAAACACCTCCCCAGATCCCAGCTATAACACTGCTCCAGGTGTTTGCTCCTGGGAGCTCTGCGGGTCTCCTCTCTGACACTGATCAGTGTCGAGTTATCAGTTATCAGGCTGATGACCCAACTCCGTGTATGGGCAGGATGAAGAAGCTGACTAAGATAAGACTTTGGGCTGCTGAAACATCCCCAGAAGGAGGTCTTCCTGGATTCAGGTCCTACTTATTAAATCAGTGACCTTCTGAGTCACCTGCTGGCCCTTGGAAGGGCTCTGCTGTGAATTTAAGCTTGCCTGATCCTGTTATAGGTACAAATCCATACTTTCTAGTTGCTTCGACACCACCTTCTTGCCTGCTGCCTTACCCGATGTGCTGGCTTTCCTCCAATGTCCCTTACCTCACTTTGCTTTTGATTCACTTGCTTTTCCCTCTCCCATCCTTGATACAACCCAGATTCTTTCTCCTTCCCTCCGTGCTGCTCTTGCCAAATCCTACGTGGCTCTTCCATTTCTCCATCCCCTCTCGTTTTTAGGAGGAAAGTTATTCATGGCATTGCACTGCCCCAGGCAAGCTCCAGTGCAAAAATACCTCGGGAGCATGGGGGCATGGCTGGGGTTAGCAGGGTAAGCAGGGCCAAATCCAGCCAAAGAGGCTGCACAACCATGCTGGTAAAGTACATTATATGTGGAAAGGGAGCACAGTTGTTGGTCCTCCAGCTCCCTGTGTGGCTACAGCTGTGGTTCATACCTACCTGTAGGGCATAGTCCCAGCTTTTGGAACTAGTGTTTGTCCTGAGAAGAGCTGTCAACAGGGTGTGAGTGGGAGTTCTCATACAATCACTCCAATTCCCATCAGAAAGTCACCTGGTCTGTAAGAACTGGGAGATGCCAACACGTCCTTGTCCCCTTGAGTGTATCCCAGTTACAGCCCAAAATCAGGGGTCGTTTTGATTTTCCTCTCTTTTAATTCTGGGGCAATTTCTCCTGGTGTTTGATCATGTCACCTCTTCCTGACATATGCAGGTCTAGTAATGGAGGAAAGGAAAAAAGAGCAGCAACAAGCTCTTCCCTGTGAGGGTGCTGAGGCGCTGGCACAGGGTGCCCAGAGAAGCTGTGGCTGCCCCATCCCTGGCAGTGCTCAAGGCCAGGTTGGACACAGGGGCTTGGAGCAAGCTGCTCCAGTGGAAGGGGTCCCTGCCCATGGCAGGGGTTGGAGCTGGATGGGCTTTAAGGTCTTTTCCAACACAAACCGCTCTGTGATTCTAAGAACATGACTAAGACCTGCAGCATCACCCAGCTTGAGCACAAGTGACCCGCAGGGAGAGCAGAAGCCAGGAGACAAGTGTAGATGAGGTGGGAAACCCTTTCCCAACCATGTTGGCCAGCAGATGCTTGCCTGTTTGCCTGACAAGCCCAGCACCATGTAAGCCAGGGATCCTGCACTGATCCAGGTTGTGATTGTTGTGTTGCTGACTTGGGAGAGGGGAAGAATGATGCCCTCCCTGCTATTCACACCACACCAACCCCCCCGAGGTCACCTGAAGCCACCTACTTATATCAAAAACCTAAAATCTCCTTAAACGTGTTTCCCCCCCCCCCCCCCCCGCTGAGCCGCTCTCTGCTTACCCTGTGCGCCCAGAGGCTCTGGGAGCCACAGCCATGCAGGTGCTGTGGAGGATGGAGGGCTCCTCTCCTACCCTGGCTTTGGGAATGATGGGGGAATTGCTGAAGGGGGAGGGTGACACACATCAGGAGCCAGAGCTGCCAGCATTCCGTCTCACGTTTCCCCCAGCTCGGGCTGTAGAAGGAGCTGGGTCAGGTCTGAACAGGAGCCTTAGTCTGGGGCTCATAGCCCAAGGTCAAATGAGATTTCTGCAAGACAGCAGCGTGTCGTATTAGGCTTCCTCAGCCCCCAGCATCCAAGAAAGGTTCTAAGGGGAACAGAGCAGCATGGCCATCTTCTGATGCATGACTCCAGCATCATCTTCCTAGCTCTGTTGTCGATGTGTCTGCGACTGTGGGCAGCTCCCCCATGCCCTCAATTAGTCTATTTGGGCAGCACATTATAAAGATGCCCGGGCTGATACTAGGCCTCCAGGCTTCCAGAGTGACTGAAGAGATTTCTATTGGGAAATGTCCTCCGTTGCGCTGGGAGAGAGTTAATTTTCTTCCTAGTGGCTGCTGCAATGAGGGGACTGATGTGTTTTCCTCTAGGCCAGAGGCTCTGCAACCCATCCACGGTGCCCAGAACTACCTGGGAGCCCCCTTCCAACACGATGCCATCTCTTAGATCTCTGAACAATCTGCTCTGCACAGCCTCTTCTTCACTGATTATTAATGTTGCTGTCAGTTTGGATTACAGCCCTCTACTTTCTTTGTCTCAGCTTAAAATACTTGTGGTTTCGTATTCTGTCAGAAGAGATATACAAGAGAAGAGCTTTGCTCAAAGTGCAGATGATGATGGAAAAGGAATGTGCTGTGACATATTCCTGCAGAAGTTTCTAAACGATTCCTTAGGATTTACTGGATTCATGTTTGGAAGGAACAGTCAGATACAGGAGGAGCTATCCAGCTATCTTCTAAGCTCCCTAATCTCTTGATTTTCTTTCTGCTTTCTTCTTCCACAGTTAGGTTTTCATTGTCCCCAAATGCTCCTTTTATTCATTAGTCAGAGTGAAGTTCCCTTATTTCATGTGTTGGCCTTAAATTCTGTTTCTTTTGCTATTTTCTATTGCCTTTTCTGGTCTGAGTTCCACCACTGTTGTCGGCAATGCCACCTTTCTGTCGTATATGAGGATGCTTGACCTTAGATCTTGGGTTGCTCCAGCTTTGGAAAAGTTCCTCTATGGTAGGGGCCAGATCTCCCAATCCTTTTCCCTTCCTGTGTGCATTTCCATTCTAGCAGTGTCTTTCATCAAAATTAAGCATAGCTGTTGGAGGTGGGTGCAGTGAAATGCAGTTGTCTCCAGCTCTGCAACTGGAATTTCTGGGGTTTTGTGTTAGTGCCTGGGAAGACACCAGGGGTTGTAGACAGGCTGTAGATAGGAAAGTTGTCTTGTTAGTGAAGAGCTGTTTTTTTTATGGCACAGGACGGGTATCACAGGAAGAAAAAGACCAAGGCAAGCACCAAAGGAGCTATGGACAGGGTACACTTGTTCATCCCTCCCCCATTCATTATTACATTAGGTATCTCAGGGTGGTGAGGCACTGGAATGGGTTGCCCAGGGAGGTTGTGAATGCTCCATCCCTGGCAGTGTTCAAGGCCAGGTTGGATGAAGCCTTGGGTGAGATGGTTTAGTGTGAGGTGTCCCTGCCCATGGCAGGGGGGTTGGAACTGGATGATCTTAAGGTCCTTTCCAACCCTAACTTTCTATGATTCTGTGATCTAAGAATAGCCAAACTGAGGGTCAGGGGAGCAAGAACAGGTAGGACAGGTCTGCTGTGCCTGTGGCTTTTTCATGTGCCTACAGCCAGCAGAACGAGGCATTGCATGCCCCTCCATCGTAAGCTGCTGCTAATGATTCCTTCTGCCTGGAGGACACAGTCGGGATCGATGGAGGGTCAGCCGTTAGACACACATTTCCCAATGCCCAACATAGCACGCAGGGTCAGGGAGCTAATCATCACTCCTATCTCACCTGCCAGGCTGCGGTGTCCAGCCTAGGGCAATTGGAGGTGCATTAAAGATTAAACAAGAGGTGGGGGGTCTAGTGAGTGTGTTGGAGTAATTCCAGGGTGGGTGGGCAGTGCTTGGCCCAAGCAAGTGGATTTTTGCTGCAGCGGCCCCTACTTTAGATCTTTCAGCCGAACAAACCGGCGGCATCTCTGTTGAGACAAAAAACTGCCTCTAGCTAAAATTCCACTATCTGACCTCAGAAGGGCTCCAGCTGTTTCTGCCACCAACATAGCAGCTAGAAGAAGAGTTTCAAAGAGGTTGGCCATGCTGAAAGAGAACCACACGTCTTCAGAGAGCCCGCAGGACAGAGCCGTCCTCTTCCTCACTCACCCCTTTCAGCGTAAGTGCAACCACAGGGTGGCCTGAGTGTTGGCTGTTCTCAGGCTGCCTGTCACTTGCCAGCATCATGCCATGGAGATTTACTGGAATCATAGAATCATAGAATGGTTTGGGTTGGAAAGGACCTTAAAATCATCCAGTTCCAAACCCCTGCCATGGGCAGGGACACCTCACACAAGGCTCCGTCCAACCTGGCCTTGAGCACCATCAGGGATGGAGCATTCACATCTATTGCCCTTGGGCAACCCATTCCAGTGCCTCACCACCCTCACAGTAAAGAACTTCTTCCTTATATCCAGTCTAAACTTCTGCTGTTTCAGTTTTAACCCCTTACCCCTTGTCCTATCACTACAGTCCCTAATGAAGAGTCCCTCTGAGCCACCTTATAGGCTCCCTTCAGATACTGGAAGATACTGGAAGATACTGGAAGATACTGGAAGAATCTTAGAAGACACCTCTTCTAAGGCAGGAAGACCAGACAATTGCCTTGCCTTGCCATTCCTAATGCCTCCAACCTCTAAAATCAGTAGAGTGCAACTCCCATCCCTACTGAAATAAGAATATTTTCATGAGATTAGGAAAGCACCTTCTATTTGAGGTGTGCTTATAGTGGCACAGGGGCTCATCCCATAGATCTGCATATATCAGTGTCAGCCTTGGAGATGACTTAGGCAGGCAGTTCACACACCTTCGTCCTTTGCAGGGACGTGTGTTAATATCTAGTGTTAACATGTCTTTTCTGGCTCCTGTGGTCATGGGACTGCGTTCATATCTGCTTGGGTGCCTATGAGATGTCCCCAGTAGCTGTGACTCTTGAGGATGACTATAAATCTCCGGAGGCAGGAGAATGGTATGTGCGGCACATAGCTATGCTCTCTGGAGCTGTGCCATCCTGCAGCCCCTCAGATTCACAGCCATCATTGTGTGATTCACCAGAGATAAGCAGAGGACTCTTACTAATGCAGAGTAACGTGCTAAGCCAGAGTTACAGCCATGAGGCAAAGGTGGGACTCCCCATTCCTCCTGGGAAGCATTAAAACTTTTCGCTTCGAGGACATTCATTTTCAACACTCGTCACCGATCCTTCCTAAGGCATCTTGACATGGTGAGGGCTGTCAGAGCTTCCTCTGTTAATAACTCGATGTCCCAACCTCAACTAGTTACTCTGTGCTCCCTTACGACCAGTGGAAGAATCAAGCCCTTAAACGATTGATGCTAAGGGCCAGATGAATTGCACTGAGCCTTTTTTCTTCACTAAGAATGAGCAGAGCCCGAGGTGACTGGTTTGTACTTGATGTCTCAGTGTCCAGCTCCACAATGGAGATGAATCCCATTCCGTGCAGTCTCAAGCCCTGGACAATCACCTCCGTGCTCCTCTTGCTGCTTGTGGGTAACATTTTCAATGGCATTAATGCCATTAATCAAAGCATTTTTCAGTTGTGCTGATCATCTGGGCTTGCCTTTGACCATGGGGCTTCATGCTCTTCAGCTAGACTGGTTGTAAAGCTTCTTCTCCACAGGCTCCCACCCAGCTTCGCCATTGCCGGAAGAACACGGCTTGCAGTCACTGTTCTTACAAACTGAGCATTATGTATTTTGTGTGATACAAGGGAATTGTTATTCATTTACTGGAATTATCCTTTTATCAAGTCAGTTTCCTATTGCATTTCACCCTTCACTGCTCTGGCAGTTCATTCTTTTAACAAGGCCGTTTCTATTCTTGGAAGTATATTTAAGAGGTTTTGTAATTTCACCGTGAACTAGAGAGCGTTTCCTTCTCTTTCAAGAAATCTGTTCCAAGCATTCCCAAATTCTGGAGGACTTGGAACAACAATGAACAAACCCATCATGAAATTAAGATATAACAAACTAACAGGGCCTCGAAAGAACATTCCCTAAAATGGTCGTAGAAAATAATGGTGTTGTATTTTAATTTTAAGCACTTTCCACATGTGAGATTTTGTTTTCTGCTTCCTGTTGTAGCCTTTATTCCCCCAGTCCTGACTTGTGCTGGAAATCTGCTCTTGGGTCCTTTTGTAAACTTCTGGTAAGGCTCATGAGAGGGATTCAAGCAGTGGCAACCAAACTGTGCAATGCACAATTCCAGGTATCCGGTCACGCACAACCTGGAGTACAGCATTAGTGAGGACTGGATTACCTACAAAGCAGGATAGCATCGGCAGCTAATCATGACAAGGACCTGTAGGGACAGGCCAAGGGGAATGGCTTTAACCTGCCCGAGGGGAGACTGAGATGAGCTCTTAGGCAGAAGCTCTTCCCTGTGAGGGTGCTGAGGCGCTGGCACAGGGTGCCCAGAGAAGCTGTGGCTGCCCCATCCCTGGCAGTGCTCAAGGCCAGGTTGGACACAGGGGCTTGGAGCAAGCTGCTCCAGTGGAAGGGGTCCCTGCCCGTGGCAGGGGTTGGAGCTGGAGGAGCTTTAAGGTCCCTTCCAACCCAAACCAGGCTGGGGTTCTTTGATTCTATGGAATAGCTGTCTTGTTGCTGAGGCATTGAATGTGAATGGAATTTAAAAATACAGAATCTGTGATGTAGTTCAGCAAACAAAAGCAGGGATCAGATGCAAATTATTCCACTTGGTCTAAGTAAGAGTGAATAGCAAGCTGGCAATGAAAGTGAAAGACAGAGAAGTCCTACTGAATTGTATAAAAAATTAAGAGTTAAAGAGAAAGTAGGTTCTTAGACAGCAAGACAAATTGAAGATTCCGCATCTACATTTCAAAGACTTCGTTGTCCCAAGGCAAGAAAACAAAGTGGTATTTGCATATTCAATGACACTGGAAGAGTATCTGAAGGCATCAGTCAAATGGAAGAAACTGGGAGAAGGGAGGTAAAATTAGCCTACAATGTGCGTCTTCAAATTGAAAAATAAGACGGAAAGAACAGGAGGGGAAGCTCCTAAGAGGGTCCTTTGACGTTAGTTTGTGTGCTGTACATGGGGAAGCTGTGATTTAAAGCTGCCGTTGAGTGATATGCTAAATCTAACTTGAGGGCTTTGAGCGCTCCAGCTTTGCCGCACGACAGCCTCATGACTCAATGTGTTGATCTGGAATAAACTTTTTGTGCCAGCTTAGATTTGTTCCAATAGGGCTGATTGGTTAACTCTGTGCCAGCATATTTCATGTCAGATACACCATCAGTATGCAAGCAGAAGTAGTGTTTTGTGGGACCCCTCTCAGCTTGTCTGTAGGCCTCTTCATCAGTCCTTTCTTACTCTCTTCCAACCCAAGTCAGTTGTCTCCATGCATCACACACCCTCCACATGGAGCTCAGGGCCTTAAGTGTTTCTTTCCACCTTGGACATTCAGCATCTTCATGATACATCGTTATGGAATATGATGTATTCTTTCCTACTCACTGATCCCTAATGAGCCATGAACACATCCCTTTCTGGAGAATATCCTGAAATTCCTAGTAGAAGACACTGGAAGAAAATACTCCTAGTAGAAGATACTGGACAGAAAGCCATAGACACCGCTGTCCTCTCAGTCCTTAAGTCAGACCAGCCACCAGCATAATAAATGGAGACATCATTGCTCCATCTAGACAGTGCATGGCAGTAAGAATGAACACTCATTTTCTAGCAATGGCTTTGCCCCAGGTTATTGGAATGATTTTTGGTAAGCTGAAAGTCTCTTAAATCTTTAAAGAGGGAAGAACCGAAATGTCTGAAATGGAAGAGCAGTGAAGAAAGCACTGAAATACAGCTACTCTGAGTAATATTTTACTTGGGGGCTCCAGAAGTTTGAAAGAAAAACAAACCCCAAACCCAACAAATCCTTCTGTAAATTTCTGCAGGGAATATTGTGAATATTTTCAGGAAATCTGCACGTGTCTATGCTGAACATCCTCAAGTGTGAGATTCTTGGAGGAATTTGTGCCCAGTGGGACATGCTAAGAACATGGAAAGCAAAATGTCTTCATTCACGGCTTCCTCAGGAAGACCAAGACACGATCCAAGTCCTAGACACTTCGTGGCTATCCTATCCTTGCTAGAGCAGATAAAGCTACTGACAATGCCCAGGGCTGAAATAGAGCTGAGTCTTTTGAAAAATCAGGGAAAAAAAAAAACAACAAACATTTTTGGAGGCATCCAAAGTTATTTTTGCATCTTCTCCAACTCAGCAGTGATGCTCTGGACTGCTTTGATAGTTTTACACAACAAGTGCCATCCAAATCCAGGTCTAACCCCCTCGCTACCTGCTCAGTTACCACTTGACAGGCAGCAGAGCTCGCTGGGGGTTAAGCAGCGAGGTTTGACAGTGATTGTTCACTAAAGTGAGCAGCAGAGCCTAATGCGGGGTCATTCATTAGGGACTTTCTGACCGGTCAGCTGCCGTATTAAAGCTGGTCAAAGGTCTCTCCAAACATTTACCATCCATTAAAAGCTAACCTTTCGGTGTGGATGTTTGAGCTTTGAGTTCTTCAATAGCTGCGGGCTATGCATAAGACTCGGTGCTTCTCCGGGGGTCTATTACACTGTCAAACACAGCTCAGCCTTCCTAAACACCCCAGCAGCATTCCTGAAGTGGATTCTCCCTCCCCACCTCCCATCACTCCCCCGGGAGGCTGAAAGCTGTGAACAGCCTGCTGGCAGCTGGACATTCCTTATGGGCACTGTCAAGTTTGCTGGTCTTCTCCCTGCGAAAATAAACAGCAAAACATCTTTGGGATCAGAGCTTAGGAGGAAATGGATTTCTTTCCTTCCCAGGGCGTTTTCAAGGATTTGGAATTTTTCCCATCATGTATTGTGATCAAAGTGAAAACTGCAGTCTCAGGGCAAGCTGGCAGCCTCAGTTTTCAGTGGGGTTAAACAGGATTCTCATTTTGGGAACATTTGAAATGGAATTATGAGAACTTCACTTCCAAACCTCAATATGGGCTGGTTTAGGGACAGTGGCTTTAACAAAGCTTCCAGGCCCTCAGATGACACTTGGCTGTCGATGCTGTGCGCCAGAGCCAAGCAATTCTCCTCCCTTTCTCCAAGTCCAAAGTTTCCTGTGGAAAAGCCAGCAGCCACAGATTCATCTCTCCTCATTCATGTGCTCTGCACTCAGCTTTGCAGTGGTTTAAATCCTGCGCCTACTTTTGCTTCACAAAGACGATGTTTTAAGTCTTTCCCTTTCTTGTTTTCTAGTTCTTCCTCATTTAAGCATCTCTTTCCTACCTCAAGGTTTTGTTGATACTTGTGGCATCATTCATGTGCCTTACTTTGCAGCAGATTTGCATCATGTGGGATTTCAGGGCTTCTGCCTTGGAGCTAGCTTGCATTTGGTGATTCTGGTTTTAAGTGTTGGCATAATGAGCTGGCATTTGCCTGAAAATAGAGTGTAATGTACCTTTAGGAGTGCTTACATGTGAGAAAACGGAGCTATTTCCCAGCATATCCCAGTGCTCAAATTATGGCAAATTATGGGAGGTACCACGGTAGCACGAATAAACACTCTATCTGGTGTGCAGTGATTTTCTTATCTAGATATTCCCCAGACCCTTGAGGAATGGGTTTGGGTCTGAGTCTTGGAGTTGGTTCATTTTTTCCTGGCTTCCATAAACTTTTTGACTTAAAATAAAGAACTTACATCAATGAATAGGTACAGAAACAATGCATGTGAGTTTCAAAGCTGCTGAGTGACTGCTTCTCACACTGCTCCTACTAGTTTGACCATTATAAGGGGAGAAGACTTGCACACCAAATTCTTCAGGTTTATGTTAGTATTGTGCCAGATGAAGTGAAGTATAAGAGTTTAAAAGAGGACAAAGACGGGCAATGGAAACAGAGGAACAGAAAGCTTTTCCCTATGGAGGAAGGTTCTTGCACCTTGAATAAGGAGGCATCAGCCAGCACTAGCATCTCTCCAAGGTCTGGCCAGGAGAGATCAGCAGAGTTCAACTGCAGGGACAACCAAGACAGCCACAGCATTAAATCCCATTCACCAAACAAGCAGAAAGTATCTCAGAATATCCCATCAAAGCCTAATTACCCACTGAGGACTTAGACATGAGAGAATTTTCTTTGTCTATTTAATTTCATGCTTATCATCAAGCTAGTCATTAAATGGCTGAGTATTAGGGGGAAAATTCAAGGCTTTCTGGTCTGTCTTGTTTAATCCTTCAGCCCCTCCCTCCCCTCCTTCATGTCCCACTTTCTCTCTGGCATAGTCAGGCAACGGGAAAAGAGGCAGGGTGCAACGCTGGGCAGCGTAGCACAGTCTCTGCACTGTGGTCTTGAAACGGGCAGGATGCGAGGGTGAATAATCCCAGGTAAAGGCTTGAATGGAAAAGCAGTGCCACATCAGAGCTCAGCAGCACTCTGCATCCTACGGGATGCAGCACAGCTGCAGAGGCCTCTCAGAGTGGGAGAGACCCAGAGGTCTGATCATTATAAGGTAAATTAATTGTCCATGAGCCAGCTAAATAGTTAAAACCACAACTAAAATGATGAAGCAGCAAATGATACTGGGCTCTGCTTTCTCATAACATATCACTGGGGGATATTACACGAAACTGGAAAATAAAATCATTTCTGCTACTGAATCAGGGCGAATCGAGGACGTAAAATTGCTGCTTTGGGTTATCTTTGAAATGGGGGCATAGAAACATTGCAGTAGAGGTCAGCTATTTAAACTGGTGGCAACACTATCCCCTGGGATGAATTACTGCTTTAGGTCTCGGCTGCTTTGCAGCTAGACTGTTTGGAGGCAACAGGGGAGGGATACAGCCTGGAGCAGACACTTGCACCCTCATTTGAACAACCTTCTTCTGGTCACGGCAGGATTTTGGCTTCGCTAGACCAGGACCCACCAGTGAGGCAATTCCTCCCTTCACAAGTACTTATGGCAATGTCTTGTCTCCTTCCTCAGCACGATGTGTTTCCTTCTGAGGGGGCATCATTGCAATACTCACTGCCCACTAAGGCTGCACAGCAAGGCAGTCCCATCTCTGACTGAGCGTTTTGCCTTGATGCCAGGTTGGTCTTTGTTTTGCATCTGCAGTTTGGTTTCTAACCCCAGGAGGAACCATTTCCCCAACTGCAGACTCCAAGCTGTAAACTTTTGACCTGAGCTAATTACTGAATTCACTTTATAGAAGTAATGAGGTTCTGAGCCTCTGCAATGCCTTGGAGGCTCTAGAGAGTCCGAGCCAAAACCTGAGCTCCCTAATCAGTTCTGACTCCGTGTTTCTATTCATTTACTGAGTGCCCCGAGGCACTGCCGCTCCTTGAGGTCTCTGGGAGGAGCTGCAGTGCTGCTTCTCCCCAGCCTGCAAGTGGGCAAAACAACCCGGTTCAGGGCTGCAGGTACACTGAGAGGGGATGATACCAGTGGGGACCAGCGGTCAGAGATGCACGGAAAAGGAGTCGTGCTCTGCTCTTTGCTGAAGTCAACCATTAGACAGCCTGGGTCTTCTTCTTCCTCAAATTCTCCCACAAAGAAACTGACAGCACTTTGATATCTGTGGGTAGTATAAGGATAAAAGCAGGTGAAGTGTTGCTATACAGGACCATACACAGACACTGGCAGGAATAGGCTCCCACGCTGCAGAAATGTGCTCTGCGTTCCCATGTTGTGGCCAACTTGCGCAGTTACCATCTCCCTCCTTTTGCTGAGTTATTCCCACCCAGTACAGACAGACCTTAACCAGTGGTTCAAAACTAACCCCGTCCCCTCTTTCACTGGGGACATGAAGGAGCTGAAGAAGAGCTGGAGGCCTGCGCTGAGCCCCTCAGTCTCTTAAGGCCACCATGGGTCTCCAGCTGCTTGCAGAGCTCATGGTCCTGGCTTCCACTCTCAAAGGATTTCTCTCGCCCTTGTTCTTGCTCTGTTTCTCCCTCCAACTCTTACATACAATAGCACCCACAGGGCTGAGACCTCACTGAGTGGCAGGAGGTGACTGTGCCACCCAGGTAAGGATGCTGCTGACCACATTCTAGCTCCAGCAAGCATCTTCCCCCTCTGGGGCAGTGTGACAAGAAGAGCGTCCCCACTTCCCAAGAGGGTGATGGAGAGAAGAAGTCATGCTGTAACTGGCTACACTCGTGACCATCTTGAGGGAAGACATAGTAGTTCTGCAGGCAAATGTGACCTCCTGATGCCAAGTCAGTTGTATTGCCATGGTGGTCTCCTGCTGACCCTCAGTGAACCTTGTCAATGGGCAGTGTGGGGCCCCAAGGTGAGGTAGGCTGTTTTACAACTGCTATAGCAGAAAAGTGAAGCAGGTTTGGGGATGAAAAAGTGATTCTCCCAAGCAGCTTGTGGTATGGACACTGGGGAGAAGAGTCTTGGCAGATGGAAAGCCTTTTGCCATCAGTATGGGTGATTTTGCATCACTTGCTGTGAACAAAGAACTCACCTGGTTTGGAGGCTGCAGGGAAGTGATGCAGAAAGATCTGACTGGACAGGTAGAGATAAGCTGTGAGTGCCTGTTATCAACACAGATTTATGATATTCTATAATTATAGTATATAATTTTATAATATTAGATACTTTTATGATTCATCCAGTTAAAACTGCATCTTTGGAAATTCAGATCCACAAGGATAATGAGCTACTAGGGAGATGAGCACCCCGGCTAGACTCATGAGACATCAGTTTAGCAGGGACTCAAGTGATTGTGGATTCCTCCCAACGTGGGCAATCCAAAACCACTTGAGTGCAACAAGTCCTGGAGCTCTTGTGCCACCCCTCATAGCCCCAGCTGCTGCATCTAATGATGCTTTGGTCACCAGAACAGTGCTGGGAAACTTGAAGGAGCGATAAAGTGAACCCATTTCATTAAAACAGGGGGGACTGGCTGATGTAATTTTGTACTGGGGCAAACAAAACCCTGCTGCCAGTGCACCAATGGCCAAATGCAGCTGAACCTGGAAGACTGAATCGTAACACAGAGGCGCAAGGCTGGCTGCTGGAGGTAGATTGTTTTGCAATGAGACCATCCAGCCTGGTCTAAAGAAGCAGATAAGCTTTAGGGAAAACAAGCTCTTCTTTGAATGTGAAATAGAAGCAGCAAATTGACAGCAAGCTCGGGATAGTGAACAGAGCAGTACAGCAGGACCCAGCTAATCACTGGAGATAGGATCTCCAACACAGTGATGGGATAAGCAGTCCAACAGCTCCTGCTGGGGCACCTTCCCTCTCCCTGCAGACATCCTGGCAAGTGGGTAAATGCCACCACACCAATGGGATGACCTGACTTCCAACGGGACATCTGCAGCTCCAGCTGCCTGCATCACTGCCTGGTGATGGTGATAGAAATGGCAATGGGCAATTGACACCCCCCCCCCCAAGAAAATGGAAATGGGGAATGGAAAATGGCCTGAAAGCACCACATTGTTGTAATTACATTCATTTTGAGCAATGCCCAAGCAAGCACCAGGCTGGCCTGAATGGCAAACGGCACCTTTTCAGTCTGCATTCAGGCCTCTGTTAATGGCAAAAGACTTGGCAAGGTTTTGCTCCGATTACTGGAGAAGGTTTTAGAAGCATTCCTCTATGACATTCCTCCCCTCACCCATACGGACAATCCAGTTTTCCCTCTTGGGGGTCTCCAGCTGGATTGACAGAAGAAGACATCTATCCTGTGGATGCATGCAGCTCCTGGGGCCTCTTTGTGTCAGGCTGTTTTAACAAGCAGCACAGCCAGCCCCTGGAGCGGGCAGTCCAGCGTGTGAGAAGCCCAGCACGTCCATCTCTTTATGCCTGGATTAATCAGTTGATGAAACACGGATTACAGTGATTTTTACCCGTTTTGGGGGGTTTGTTGGTTTTTTTTGTGTTTTAAGGTCCCCCATATTGCCAAAATGTGAGCGTGAGGCAGGTTGATGTCAGGATTTGACTTGGAAAAGCACCTCAGGATTGACGTATGAAACTCATGACGTCCTCATCTGGGCTGGCTTGCCAAAACTCGACCTAGCAAATGGGTGTTCGTTCAGTGGAAGCGAGGAGCACACCAAAGAGCGACGCCTCCGACTGCCCAAAGCTGAGGATGATTTTGTCTGATTCTGATGGAATTCTGAACCCGACACCTTGCAGAGAGACTGTCAGGGAAGTGACCCTGGGAAAGCCAGGATAATAGCATATGGGTTTGCCCAGATATTTTAAGATTTGCCTCTGTAAGTGTTAAATTATGCATACACTTTAGGGCTAAATGAATCTGAATTCATCTACTGATTCATTCATGTATCAGAGGGCTGCCAAGCAGATAAATTCAGATTTCCAAAGCTAGAGCTTTTGAGGCAGAGATTGAAATGGGATGTGGGATTAAAGGGGAATGCCATCTCAGTAGAAAGCTCCTAACAAGGTGTCCTGATGCTGGAAGCAAGGTGGTACATTGTACCAGGGGTAGTGTAATTTCATCTGTTCATCGACTGAGGAAGGCAAAGTCACTTCTTGGCCTTTCTGCATCCTTGGCTTTGTTGGAGGAGGCTCTTCTCTTCCTGACTTCTGAATGTCATTGATAAGGTCAAACTGAGACATGATTTGCAGGGCAAAGGCATCAGGAACTCAGTCCTGCATGGAGAACTGAGTCAGATTTAATCATTGTTATGATAATATAACACATTATACTGCAGTGGAGTCATGGAGGTACCAAACACACCCAGTGTACTGCATGCACCAAAACCCCATTGAGGTCAGTATTGCACCTCCAGCAGTCATCTGCAGCTGTCACCCAGGGAATAAGAAAAGCATGATGCAAATACACCCAGGCTATGCTCCAAACCTCCAGCCATTTGTGCCCCAAAGCTCCCTAAGGCTGGGGGATGCTGCAGTGCATCTCCTCCCTGGCTGATTTCTGTTTCTTTTCTATTCCTATTCCTATCATTTTCCTAGAGGGAGGGGTTAGTGAAGTGTTGCCAGACTTCTTTTTCCATCAGCCTGACCTTCCCCACCCTTGCTGTATCCCTTCACCTGCCTCATTTATTAAGAAGGGAATGATGCTCCAAGCATCTGTGACTCTCCTGACCAGAGATCAGTCTCAAAACTGACCAAACCATGATAGCAGTGCAGAAATGCTCTACACTGGGGAAGGCGAGCAGGAAGGTGCAATGTGTCTTTAAAAAGCTTCCTGCCCAGGAAGACCTGGTCCAGCACCTCGCCCAGCAGCCCAAAATATGTGATCGATGAGGCTTCAACATTCTTGTCATGTCTCCCCTTCCCTTTGCCTCCACTTCCACAGCCTCAGAGGCGTGCTGTGAGGTCTGGCTTGTGTAAAGGCAGTCTGTCAGAGCTGGGACACGCAGCGCCATGGCCTGCAGCTGGACTAAGTGAGGAGTCTCCATCAAGCATCCATCTAAATGTCTTGCCTCCGCGGCATGCCCTCGGGTTCGGCACTCCTTTGTTTTTAAAGCCAGAGTTATTAGAACCAAGAAAGCATGCAGAGAGCTGGGAATACTTTGTGTGCCCGAAATAAAGGAGGGAGGGAGGGAGGAGGGGGAAAGAGTTTCTGTACCTGTTGGGACCGTGCTTAGGGAAATAGGGAGAGACCCATTATTAGGGTCTGGTTTTAAAGAGAGCATCAGAGTCTGTTTTTAAAGAGGGAGAACAAAGTCCCATGGCTGTGAGGGGAAAGCAGGGAGGTGTAGGCAGAACAAAGGAGACCCTACAAGGACCCAGCTTTCCCTTTGGTGCTGCAAGGCTTTAAACTACAAGCCAGAGGAGAGCGATGGGGAATGCACCCGTGGGGGTTTGAACGCACAGGGTGTCTGTAGATTGTTTGATAGAGAAAATCCCCACCGTTGGCTTGGGCTTTCTAAGCGAGCGGTGAACGTGAAATCCTTTTCTCCAGTAGGTGCTACACAGGAATGACCTGGGGACACATCAGACATTGATAAGTGACTCTCTCCATCCCCTTTTATCCTGTTTACAATACAGAGGCTTTCCTTGAACAAAACCCTTTCTTTTCCCCTCCATGCTCCTGGCTGTTGTGTCTAAATGAGCCAATTTGCTGAAGGACTCCTCCTGGAAGGACCTGAAGTCTAACAGCAACAGCCGCTCCTCTTGTTTCTGGCAAACCCCAATGTCTTTACAAAGGAACAGAATCCATTCTTGTATCTCAGTGCTTGCTGCTTCATCAAACTTGTTGTGATACTTCCTCAAGCCTTGGCCAGGAGAGAAATCCTGGCATCTATTTTCATTCAACATCTCTGTTTCCAGAAAGTGTTTGAAAATGGGGTCTAATGGCTCAGATAAGGGAGAGCAAAGAACAAGGAGTGAATGGATTTGTCCCTGCTGCTAACTGACGCAATGCTTCTTACTGATGCGCTGTTTATTCTTAGGCTGATGTGATTTCTGTGGCTTGAGTTATTAGACATCAGAGGATGATCTTTCGCTGGAGGCCTGGCTTGCTGCATGGCAGGGCAGGGCAGGTGAAGCGTAATCCATCAAAGGATGGGTACATAGAATCATAGAACAGAGAATGGTTAGGGTTGGAAAGGACCTTAAGATCATCCAGTTCCAACCCCCCTGCCATGGGCAGGGACACCTCACACTAAACCATGGCACCCAAGGCTCTGTCCAACCTGGCCTTGAACACTGCCAGGGATGGAGCATTCACAACCTTCTTGGGCAACCCATTCCAGTGCCTCACCACCCTAACAGGAAAGAATTTCCTCCTTAGATCCAATCTAAACTTCCCGTTTCAGTTTTAACCCGTTACCCCTTGTCCTGTCACTGCAGTCCCTAATGAAGAGTCCCTCTCCAGCATCCCTATAGGCCCCCTTCAGATAATGGAAGGCTGCACTGAGATCTCAAAGCACCTTCTCTTCTCCAGGCTGAACAGCCCCAACTTCCTCAGCCTGTCTTCATACAGGAGCTGCCCCAGTCCCCTGATCATCCTCGTGGCCTCCTCTGGACTTGTTCCAACAGTTCCATGTCCTTTTTATGCTGAGGACACCAGAACTGCACACAATGCTCCAGGTGAGGTCTCACAAGAGCAGAGCAGAGGGGCAGGATCACCTCCTTCGACCTGCTGGTCACGCTCCTTTTGATGCAGCCCAGGATACGGTTCCTTTCTGGACTGCAAGCGCACACTGAAGCTGGCTCATGTTCAGTTTCTCATCAACCAACATGAGAACAAGACCCTCTCACTGATTAAAGATACGTATTTGTTTCACTCGTTTACATGTGTGTGATGCTCAGTGACTTGCTCTTACGTGATCAGCCTGCATGCTTAACTGACACAACCTTAACTGTAAACGAGCGGCAGCAGAAGAAAACACTTTGGAGACTGTTCCCATCTCAAGGCATCAGATGATGGACAGCGTGACACGAACTGTCTGCCTTAAGCTCCCAGTGCTCTTTCTCATACTATCCCAGCCTGGTTTGTGTTGGAAGGGACCTTAAAGCTCCCCCAGCTCCAACCCCTGCTATGGGCAGGGACCCCTTCCACTGGAGCAGCTTGCTCCAAGCCCCTGTGTCCAACCTGGCCTTGAGCACTGCCAGGGATGGGGCAGCCACAGCTTCTCTGTTTGGGTGCACTTCACACCCCCACCGGGACCATCCCCCCGGCACCCGGAGCCTGGGCGCGGTGCGGGGGCGCTCAGGGGGGTGCGGACACGGGTGTGGGGGCTGCCCGCAGGGGACACCGGGGGTCCCCCGGTGGTTCCTGGAGCAGGGGCAGGGACCCGGACCCGGACCCGAACCCGGACCCGAACCCGGGCGGCGCCGCCCGCGGCCCCCGGCGCTCCCCACCCCGCTCCCGCAGGCGGGCGGCGGCGCCACCGCGGTTCTGCAGCGCCCCCCGGCGGCGGCGCAGGCGCCTTGCAGGGAGCTGGGAAAGAGGAAGCGGAAGAGGCGGCGGGGCCGGAAGCGGACGGCGGCGACGTGGGCAGCGGCGGAGCGGCGGCGCGGCGCGGGGGGCTCCCGGCGGCATGGAGGGGCTGTACCAGCACACCAACAAGTGCGTGAGCCCGCGGGCAGCGCGGCCCGGCCCGGCCCGCCCGCAGCGCCGAGCATCGGGGCTCTGGGGAAGGGGACGGGGTGCGGGGCCTGCGGCCCAGGGCGCTCGCTGCGGCTCTTGGTGAGCTCTCAGGCCCAAGCTCTTCCCTGTGAGGGTGCTGAGGCGCTGGCACAGGGTGCTCAGAGAAGCTGTGGCTGCCCCATCCCTGGCAGTGTTCAAGGCCAGGTTGGACACAGGGGCTTGGAGCAAGCTGCTCTATGGAAGGGGTCCCTGCCCGTGGCAGGGGTTGGAGCTGGATGAGCTTTAATGTCCCTTCCAACCCAGCCCGCTGTGATTCCCTAGAAACAGGCGTTATCAGCTATCCATACGTTACGGCATGCTGATTTAGTAGGATTCTTACGGCAGCAGGGGTTGGAGATGTCTGATGGACACAAATTAAACCGCTCTGGGAAACGTGTGACCCCGTGCCGGTAAAATCCACGCCGTGTCACAGACAAAGGTGATCAGGGGAGGGAGGAGCGGGGTCAGATCTTGCCTCTGCTGGGCTCAGCACTCACCGGTCCTGCTGCGAGCCTCAACTCTTGACTTTGCGGTTATTGCGGATTGGGTTGAATTGATGGCTTTTAGCGTGCCAGGTGTGGGAGGCCCAGTTCAGGTTATAAATACAGAAAGGGAGCTACAAATGAGGTGGGAACGTGAAGCCTTTTCACCTCTGTTTTTGGTTTTAAGCTTATTTTGTAGGTGCACATTGAGAACACAGCTTTCTCCATCCTGAAGAATGGGGTTGGGGTTTTTATGCTCAGTGATGCACTGAATGTAGCTCATTCCTTTTCTGTTTGAAAAAAGTACTTTCAAGTAAAAGAAGCTGAATATTGAGGCTTTGACAAATGATTTGATTTCATAGCTCTCAACTGACTTCTGTTCATTTACTCCTTGTCTTTTGAAAGGCAAGTCCATGAGGTCCAGTCTTACATGGGGCGCCTGGAGACTTCAGACAAAGAGTCAGTGCACTGTAAGTAGTTGGTGAGACAAGTCCCATTCCAGTACTGGTTTGATTTAGCTTGCATCATTAACCTGTGCACTTTATCATGGGATGTACAAATTGGGCTTTCCAGTCGTTGCGGTCAGCAGGTGAGACACATCAGCAGTTGGAAATGCATTAGAATGACTTTGCTGTTTCACTTCAATAAGGTGATGTTTTATGGGAAGGGCAGAGCAGAAAAGACAGAGCAAGACTTTACTTCAGATCATCTTCCTGTTCCAAGTCCTTCATTGACAGGTAGTGCTTACTATGGCTGCTTCTGCAGTGCCTTGAGATGGGAATGCCAGGGACTTTTTGGTGCTGTTAGATGTTGAAACTCATTGTCAGGGTCTGCTGTGGAGGCCTTCAACATAAACAGGTT
This sequence comes from Pezoporus occidentalis, assembly GCF_034315485.1. Taxonomy (NCBI): domain Eukaryota; kingdom Metazoa; phylum Chordata; class Aves; order Psittaciformes; family Psittacidae; genus Pezoporus; species Pezoporus occidentalis. Next base: position 151,532 of record NW_026915697.1, read on the forward strand.
ATAAAACCCTGCAGTGATGCAGTCATGGAGGTTTAATAGCACATGGATGTGGACATAACTGCACATTCAGTTTGGTAGAAGCTCAGAATGCTGAGAAACGTGATTGTGTATCTGTTTTGTCATTTTACTATTCCTCAAGCATCCACTAATTGGCAGTCTTTCCCAAAAGATGCTTGGTCCAGTTTCTGGGGAAGATGCCATGATTTGGAGTGCAGGAATTTAAGCAGGATGATTGTTTTTCCATCAGAATCAGAACCTGTAATTCCATCTGCTGATGAGAAATACATAGAACAAGTAGGTTTGAAATTGCTTCAGTGAATTTGGACTATAAGCCTGTGCTAATAAAATGACTGTAATAAAACACTGTGATATTTTCTGGCAGGACTTTGGCAAGTGTATTTTGGACCTGTGTTTGAAACTCCAGTTTCTGTATGAGTAATTGCTAATGGGCCTCATCAGGAAGTTCTGCAGGGGAAGGACACTGCTAGGATTGTGTACCATTTTATACAGACAATAAATGAACATACTGTTTCTCTAGATACATATTTAAGGATGGATATGTGCTCTAGATATTAGCATTTCAGAATTTATAGGAAAAGGGATTATCTTTTGGCTGGAGAGCAGGAATAGAAGCCAGGAAATCAAACTTTCTGTTACAGCTTTCCTTTTCCAGCTGTGGGTGAACAACCCCTTCTTGCTCAGAAATGCATGAGATGACCAAGATAACAATACAAGTGTTTGGACTAACGAAAGCTATCATAGTCTCTCTGCTCTCCTGATTGCTTTTCTGTTAACTTTAGCTGTACTGAATGATGGAGAGATGAATTGGGACACTTCGATTGATTTGTGTCTATATATGTAAGCTAGTTACTGTTGGTGTGAGGTCAAAGGGCAAAGAAAAGGGATTGTAGGTGCTCTTTGCTTTTCTGGGTTCTGCTGAATGGGATTCTCTGGGGAGTCCTGTGGTACTGTGGAGTAGCTGGCAGTTAATTAATAATGCTTTTCTGAGTACCTCGAGTCTAAATGCAATAAGAGCAAATGGTGCCTGTAGGATTTGGTGGTGATTTACAGCAGGTCTGAGCCTGCAGGACTCTCCCTGTGGCTGCACAGGCATGACAGTGCCTATGTCCTCCTGATAGCCTGGACGTGCTCTGGAGGGTGTGTACCTGCAGCCCTACAACTCACCTTCAGACCCACCTGGCAGGTGATTAATAGCGCTCCTGTCTTTTGCCCTTCTGTGCAATTCTCTTGGGTTGTGAAATGCTGGATTGGGACATGGTTAAATGCAGTTGTCAAGTAAGAAGGGGGTTGTGGCTTGTACTGAGTTTTGCTGTGCAGTGTAACTGAAAGCATATGACTCTTGCCCCACTTGTATCCATTTCCCACCTCATTAAAGTACGTGAGTTTGCACTGTGTACTATTGCCCCTTTGCTATTTCTACACAGGTTAACAAGCAATTGCAATATAGATGATTACAGAGGCAATTATGGTGGCCTTGTTTTCTCCCTTGAAAGGGCTTTGGCCAGGTCTTTCTGAGCTCTTTGTCTAGTCTACCAGTTCCTAAAGCCTTCCCATGCTCTGTCAATCTCCCCTGCTGTAGGTATGGATGATGTGTATTAACACTCTGTTAGCAGTTTGCCATTAAACTGCCATTGTTGTGAGAATCATTTTGGCTATTGGCTCCTGTGAGCGATTCAATCCAAGGGAACAGGGAGAGGATGAAGGGCAGAATGTGGGATCTTTAAATCCTAATACATGGAGCTGACAGGGAAAGAGGCTCAGATACCTCGAAAGAGCAGGGGGTTTCCTAGCTCCTTCCTTGGAGAAGGTGGAGAGAAAGGCAAGAGTCTCAAATTATCGTGGTAAAGAAGTGGCTTCTCATGGTATCTGGACTTCTTGGTTACTGATGATTTTTTCCTATCCAGTAAGGATTTGCATCTGTCAGGTTTTAAACCCTGGTTTGAGTGCTTTTTTATTCCCTTGCAGTGGTAGAAAATGAAATTCAGGCCAGAATAGACAATATCTTCAGCAACTTGGAACGTCTGGAAATCCTGTCCAGCAAAGAACCTCCCAATAAGCGACAGAATGCTAAACTGTAAGTTCACCACCTTTGCTATGATAATGTAGTCTTTGGTGTTATTTTAATTACATTCATTGAAGCCCTTTGCCTTTTCATTCGAGTGAAAACTTTGTACTTTGTGTAGCTTATTTCTGTGCTCTATGCTAGCAAAGTTGAGGTACAGAGGGCAAAATCGCTTTCCTGTGTTTAACCATAAACTGGTGATGGAGCTGGATTCATGGCTCTGTTCTGAGATGATCAGAACGTATCACTTGGATGCTTAAATTTCTTCTTTATATGGCATTTGCTTTTAATGGCATTTGTGGAGGTAAGGAGTAGAATTACTTCAGTTGGTATAGTTTTCTCTGGACCACTTTCCTACCCATTGGTGACTAAAATAAGGAGGTTTCTAAAGTGAGCACTGGTTTGAGCAGGAGGTTGCACCAAAGAGCTCAGGACCTTCAGTTCTACTTTATTCTGTGACTCTGCTATTAATGTTTGGTCCTAATATGTCTTTGTTGATACTAGGGGAGGATTTCACGTCAGCTGTATTATAGAGGTCAGTATCTGAAATAGTCATCTAGGCTTTCTTTATATAATCAAAAATTTAAGTAGAGACCACAGAGTTCTGGATGTCATTTGTTTTAGCCTAATGGAGAGGTCTCCTGTATTGCCTGCTGACTTTGAAGCTAATTAATGAAACCTGAAAGCTTCATCTTTTGTGGAAAGGGGGTCATGAAATAGAAACCCTACAAATCCTACTGTCTTTCCAGATCTGTGTTAAATGAGGAATATATATATATATAACTCCTGAAGAGATAGGATGTCCAAGTGTGTCATTTAGCCCCCAGTTAAATAATCACCTGTTCAGTAGAAAAATGAGGCACGGAAGATCTAAGCCTGGAATACAGGCCTAAGCTTGAATGACTTTTACCTATTAGATAAGTAGAACCCATTATTCTTTATTATTTGTCACTGTTAATTTATAATGCTCCGTTATTCCTATTAAGAACACTGGAAAAAATGGTATTTTTATCGCTGGGCATGTCTCGCTGCTGTTGATCTTTTCTAGCCGAGTTGACCAGCTCAAGTATGATGTTCAGCACCTGCAGACAGCTCTGAGGAACTTCCAGCATCGCCGTTACATCCGGGAGCAGCAGGAGCGACAGCGAGAGGAGTTGCTTGCACGTACATTCACTACGAATGTAAATAGTCTTTGCTTTAGCTCTCTGGGTTCTAGAAGCTCTAGGCTTTCAGAGGAGTTTTGGGCAAGACATAGATGTGACTCTTATGCTGCTGTGATATGTAAGTGGAATAAAGATAGAAAAGAATAACAATATGTGCTGAAAAAGTACAGCTCTCATGAGGGACACCTGAGCCATTCAGAGGCAGTAGTACAAGACTCCAGAAGCTGCTGCTCCTGTTTTATCCAGTGCCTGACTTTATCTGGTAGTTGCAAAGGGGAAAATGAGTTAGGTACCAAATGTACTTACACTTTTGATTTGGATTTGTGGCCAATGCTTTTGTCAAATCCTGACATCTGTAAACTGTCTGAGTTATACACCCTGCTGTCGGTAGATGTCAGCAAGCTTTTATTTGTCCAAATCACACAGCTGGAAAAAAAACCTAACCCTTGCTTTTTATCTGTAAATGATTTAAAAGTTTTTAATAACAGGGATGTGTTTCCACCTGTTCTTGTTAATTCTTAGTTCCTCCATTGGGAAGCTCCCCAGTGCAAATTCCTTTGCTTAAATAGTGTAGGTCTGCTTTCAGCTTTCATTTCACTGTGACTCAAAAGCTAGTCTTTGGTTTGGTTTTTGTGTTTTTTTTTTCTTTCTCTTTTCTTTCTTGTTAATTGCATATAACCCATCATTCCTTATCTGTGTTGTCATTATCTTATCATTCCTTATCTGTGTTGTTAGGGCAAGGAAGAATCAGGGAGAGCAGTCTTACGTTCTTGAGATTTGGGAAGTTCAGTGCACTTCTCATAGCCTGACATAAAGATGAGCCTGAGCTTTAGGTTGGCTATTTTGAAGTTATAAACAAGATTTGAAAGGAACACTGAAACCTGATCTGGTTTTAAAACCCTGTGTTGTTTCTCTGCAAATATGGAGACATTTTCCTACAGGAAAAAATTGTCCAGAAATAAAACACATGTAAGTGGAACAGTTTTGAAGAGCAGTAGCTCTGCAAATACAAAATAAATGGCAATTTGTTTTTTTTTTTTTCTCCTTTAGATGTTGAAAGGTGCCTCAAGATGAAAGGAAAAAACCCCAAACCATTATTATTTTGTATTTCTTTCAACTCATAATAAAATTGTGACTTTTAAAGTAGAATGACCCTTTAATAGGAAACTGATGATTGATTTGTCAGCTATTGGCCTATCTATTGTGGTTACAAGTTCACACGTATTCTATTTATACACTACCCTATTAAATAGAAATGACAGCTGAGCGTGTAAGCATCCTGAGTAAGTCACTGTAACATGCAGAACATCTTTGGAAAGCTGTAGCAGTGTTCTGAACAATTTGCTTAATTCAAAGAGAAATACAGTCTTTATGTTTAAGGCCTTCCCTTGTACCATTCTGGAGAAAACCTCTAACAGCAAATGAAAGAGGTGATGCCATCGAGTCTCCCTGTGAGGAGGGTCAAATCTTTGGTAGTTTTCTTGCTGCCTTGGGGTGTATGATGAAACCCTACAAGCTCCTCATTTAGGAAATCTAATCTTTGCTCATCTGAAGTCTTATACATACCTGAAATAACAGCTGCTCAGCTGCAAATCCAAGTGCTCCTGCTCTGCAGGCTCATGTAAGACAAGACACTTGTTTCAACCTCAGTGCTTCATTGACATTTGATCAGAGACGTGTGTGCTGACACAGGTCCTTCATCCACTGACTTTGACCCTGTGGCTGCTAACAACTCTTGTCCTTTATTCACTCTTTTACAGTCAGCAGCACACCCCTTGAGGCTGTACAACATCTGACAGTGGATTAACTTCTATAATAATCACCAGAGTCTCCTCAGAGCAAGTTTGATGAAGTTATGTGTTTGTAACCTCCAGCCAGCAGTCAGATGTAGGGTATAAACCATCTTTTGCCTAAATATGAATTCTGCATGTTGGTAGCTCTTGTACTGAGTACATGGGAGCAGGTATGCCAGTGGTTCCGTGCTTACCTCTCACCAATATCATGATTCCTGTTCATAAAGCAGGGTGGGAGTGATGAGCTGTTATCTTGATTCTCTGGATGGAAAGGTGTCCAGAGAAGATTAAACTGGAGGCCTTTGAAAGACAAAAGCGATCACATCCTCCATTCTCTTGTGCAATCCAGATTACAGTTTTATCCAGTTATTTCCATTTCCAGATGCGTATTTGAGCTAATGCATCTTTTCTGGGAAAAAATGTTACTTTTTAATGGTTTCTGGGTTTTTTTTAAGACTAGGCCTTGGCTGCTGAGCAAATCAGACCTTCAGGGAGCAAGGTCAATGTCTTTTTGCCCTCCTCAGAAGTATGCACCATGATGTAAACTTAGAGTGTTCTGCAGGCCTTTTGTCACTTAGAAATGTGATACTAAATCAAAGTCTCTCACTTGCAGGGATCACATGACTCCGCGTTAAACACCTTCTGCTACTTCTGATGTTCTCTCTTGTAATACCCTTTCCTACCCAGATCAGTCTATAAGAAATTCTCCACTTTTAATCTTTTTAGCCTTTGAGAACTAATTGCAGTTGAACACATCTGATCAACTTTGCCTTTTGGCTTGCCTCCCATAGGCTCCTCTTACCTTTTTCTACTCAAATATAAATGTATTTAGTATCTGTATGAAAACCTGTTTAAAACATAATCCTTCAAGTCCTGTCAAGGTTTTCTTGCCACATTTGTCTCTGCATGTTCTTTTTGTGGATCTAACTATGTGTGGACTGTGTGTGTGAGCAGGCAAGGTAACCAAGACCCTGCATTTCCCCCACAGGACTCTGACACCACCATACCGATCGACGAAACATTACAGTTTAATGAATCCCTCCAGAATGCCCATCGTGGCATGGATGATCTTATTGGCAGTGGGACCAACATCCTTCAGGGCCTGAGGGACCAGAGAGTGACATTAAAGGTGGGGGCATCCTGTTTTACCAAAAAGACCCCACATTTTCCTGTGTTTGTGATGACTTAAGTAAAACAAATACATGACTTTCTTCCATTACACTGCTTCAAGCTGAGAACGCTTGAAGGCTAAAACTCCATTTAAACTAAACCTGAAATCTTTACATTTTATGATCCTAGCAGGAACATCTTTAAGCTCTTTTGGGGGCTGGATGGCCTAACAATCTTCACCTGCATGGTACTTACTATCTGGAGTGATTAACGTTATGTTCTGTTCCCTTTTGCTTTTTGTTTGTGTTAAAGAATGGGATGCTGTGAATTCTGTTCTTTCAGAAGCCTCAGGTCCTTATGTTTTCAGAGGTATTAATCTTCTCACTCACAGATGAGGAAATAGCTGTTCTTATTCCTTTTCCCCTTAGCTTAGCTGTTTTTACATACCAAAGACTTTGTTGCTCATTTACAAATCTGGCAGAAGCAGTCAGCCTGGAGACAGCTCACAAAGATCAATGGGTTAATTTGGAAGCTTGTTATTCCATGTAACTTCTTGGGTATTGGATATAAGTGTGCATGAACCAAGTATTCCTAACTTATTGCAAGACTTTAACTGTTCTGGCTGTACAGTTCCACTGACTCCAAGACTTGAAAAGTCTTCACTTTCCTATTGTTTGCTTTGGTTTTAAAGCTTCCTATTTGGTTTCTGTTCTCCAAGCAAGTTTTTCTTTCGTTGTGAACTAGCATGGAAACATTGCTGCAGAGACAGAAGTGCTGAACTTGAAAGCAGAGTATCCAGGGCTTGATGTGAGGGGTATGAAATGAGGTGAAAAAAGTGATTATGTCTAACTAACAAAGACATAACCTGATTTCAGCAAAGGACCTTCCACAGAAGAAACTGGTTATCTCACTTGGTACTGCAAGTTTGTGTATTTTATGGATTGAGAAGCTGTTTGTGCATGTATGTCCAATATAGTTGGATTCTGTCCACAAAGAGCTTTTCTGATCTTAAGGCAGGTTTATACTCAAAGCCATTGCCAAATTTCACCTTTTTAGTCTCCTGCAAGCACAGATTCAGTGGACTGGGAGAACAGAAGGCAGAGGTTTATTTAAAGGTAGTAGAGTGCTGTGATGGGAATCTGTGCTATTGCCCCTGCTCAGAGAAGACACAACTAATCTTAAGGCTTTCTGAAGCAGGGTGTGCTGTTAAAGACTTGGTCCCAGAAGGCATTCTGAGACACTAGGTCCATTATCATTACCATTTTATGACAAGGGTGTTTGCTGCCTCCTGTCCTGTTTGCCTGTCATGTGCTTACTGCTCACGATGTGGAAACTGGTGGCATCCCATTCTGAATAATACCAACTGCTTCAGCAGTGAAACAGAACTGAGGTGTGGGCCTGTCTGCACCCTTTGTTCAGTGCTTTTCTCTGGAAAGATTTCTTGAAATCACATTAACTACACTTTTATATGCCTTTTCATTGCACTCTACCATTAGCCTTACGAGTTTCTAGACCCACTTTTCAACCTCCTGTTGGTATGAACTGTGCTTCAGCAGGAGGGAAGTTGTACAAGAAAGGTTGTCTGATGAAGAAAATTCAAGCTGTTATTGGACTGTGTCTGGAAAAGGACCAGGAAAATTCTTAATGCCTCTGTAGGGAGTGCACGTTCTCTGAGACACTCTTCATGATGTCTCCATCTGGACAGATTGTTGTGTATCTTTAACCACGTTCCTATTTGTGTGTCTGAATTAATCTGTCTCACCATTCAGCTATTTCCAGGGTCCTGGTCTTAGATTGTAGGAACTGCTGGCTAAGAGCAAGTTCCACTGATCAGAATTCATCACTTGCCACGCATGATGAAATACTCCTGGGCTGTGTGGAATAAGAAGTGTTGGACCATGAGGTTAATTCTTTCTCTTTGCTGTCTTTTTATTCTTAGGGTACTCATAAGAAGATCCTGGATGTGGCCAACATGTTGGGCTTATCCAACACAGTGATGAGGCTGATTGAGAAGCGAGCCTTCCAAGATAAATACTTCATGATTGGGGGAATGATTCTGACTTGTGTCATTATGTTTCTCGTCATGCAGTATCTGACATGAGCTACTGAACTGTATTATCAGAGGCAATGGTCTTTTGGAGCAAGATGGACTGTCCTCCAAAGTGTACTTTCCTTTGAGTGCTGCTTTGGATAAGCCCCTCCTGTGAACTCCAGTGTTCACAAATCACACTCATGCAGGAAGCACACAGGGAAACAAATTTCTCTGGGAACACTGTAGTTGAGAATGGCCCTATAAAAAATTACCCCATCCCCTCCTGCTCTCACCTCATTGTCTGCAAGTTTAAGAGTCTGTTAAGTAGGAAGCAGCAGTGAAAACTTTACCCAGCTGTATTGCAAGGTAGGAGTGTCCTTTGGATAGGGATAGGTAGGGATAAGAGGATTCAAAGGCAGAGCATAAGATGTAATGAGCCTTTCCTGTACTAGCTAGAAGGGACCCTGATCACTGTATTTTGCCATGAAAGAATGCCCCTGAGGAGAATTTGCACCAATTGTAGCACACTCCTGGGGAGCCAGTGTGCGGAAAGATGGGAAGTAAAGGATTCCCATCTGCAGACTCACCATTTTGCTTGCAGGGAGATGGATTTGTGGGGAAGGGTTTTAAAGCACGGTTATAACCTCAGCTAACTTTTTTGTTTATACATACAGTATTAACCAGCACAAGTATTGCTGTTTTAGGCTGAAACGCTTCTCCTCTGAGGTATGTTTTGGTACCTTTTTATGCCCTGCAGCTTCCCAGTGGAAGCTGAATGCTGTACTGCCTGCTTTCAGCTAGATGCACATCAAGCCTGTGTCATCCCACTGTGCCTAGTACCAAATATAACCTCTAAGACATTTCTAATGCTAGTGCACATCATGTTTTGGTGAGTTGTATTCACTTTCTGTTGGTTGGGGTTTTGTGCTCTGTGGATGGTAGTTTTTGAGTCTGTGAAGCAGGCAAGTCCTCACTGTGCTGAAATTGAGGTTTCTGATTTTTATGTTCATAGAGCTGGAATGGGCTCTCTGTGCTGTTCAGAGTAACAGTGGGATCAGGGCAACAGACCATTCACTTAAAATGAGCTGTGTCAAAAGAGTTTCCTGAAGTTACGTGCCTTGGGATGCTAAAAACATCCCTCACACTTGGTGAAGGGTGTTCTCTGTGTTACCCTTTGTACCTGCAGAATTACTGTGAAAGATTCCCATACACATCATCTCACAGAGGTGAGGACAGCCAGCTTTGAAACGCCTCATTGTTTAAATATGGCACTTTCCCTGTGGACTGGGGGGGGGCTCCATTGGAATGGCTTGCATCATCCATTTCAATCAGCCTTCAGATACATTCCCATTCTGATGTGTGTACAAATCTGGTGCATTTCCAGATGTCCAACACAGAAAGGTCATATTCAGATGATGTGGCGTAATGATGGCAATTCCTTGGGGTTTTTTCTGCCTGGAATGGTTGTGAGTCTCTTACTTGGTAACAGATTACGAGTTCTGCATTCTGTCTTTGATGCAATGAGCTTTGCTTTTATTATGCAGTCTGGAGAAATGGTATTAATAACTGTACAAAGTGAATTTGGGTTAATATGGGCAAGTGAAGCAGGGTTTAGCTGTTTATGCAGCTTTTTTATAGCTGCATAACTGAAGTACTGCCTGGCCTATGTGCTGTGGTACAGCTTTATGCCCAGATGAGAGAACCCAGTTTGATCTGCTGTTACAGGCCAGTCAGCTTCATACTTGGAACGCAGGGCAGGAGAAGAGCCAGGGCTCAGAGCACTGGCTGGCTCCTGCAGATACAGAAGTGAAGGCCAGGCTGCTGTCAGTGCCTAGATAATCCTCTCAAATGGTTCAGCAGAAGAAAGCCTTGATGCTTGTTACATATCCAGTGTGCAGCACGCCTTCTGGTTGTCCATTTTCTGCTTCTCAGTGTGCTTGGTGCTCCTGAAGTGTTCTGTGCTCCTCAGTCCACCAGGCCTTCCCAAGGAGACACGTTAGCAGATCAAGTACAGTTGTTTGAGGGATGAGAGAATTAAAAGGAGAGGAAATCTGCAGTGATAAATCACCTGTCTTGCTGTATCTTTAATCTAAATCCTGTATCTAAATCAACCTTACATTTATTTTAAATCTGAAATCTGACAGACTCAGATACTGTGCACTTGAGAGATCCTCTTCTCTTAGATCAGTTGGGCACCTTTTAAGGGATCCCTGGCAAATCTTTTTGTTCCCATAAACTGGTCCAATTCCACCTTGAGTTTACAACTTCATGGTCCTCTGATGGTGTGTCAAGTTCTTGTAGTTGTGACCTGGCATAGCAGCATTTGTCTTCTACCAAGGTGGGACTTCAGCCAATTTGTTTCCTATATTTGGCTTGTAGTAGGAGCCATAAAGTAATTGGAACTGGATTTTTTGTTTCCTGGTTTTGAAACTGTTGGCATTTTACTATGGTTCTGTTTATTTTGCCCTTTTAGGGCCTCCATGTACTCGTGTAGGCTGATTTCTCCTTTGTAAGCAGTGTCATTGCTATTCACTGTCTAGAGGTGCAGTGTGGGGCTTGAAGGAACTGGCTGGGTAACTGGATTTGATGACTTCAACAGATCTGTACTACATGTCAAGTCCAAAACGATGTACAAGGGCATCTGTGCTTCTGTCAGTACAGCAGGAGCACAGGTAGGCTCAGGATTCCTGCTAACGTGAAATGAGACAGAGCTGAAACCCTCATATCTTTACAGATGTTGCTGCTGTGGCTCTCTGTAGTTTTCTTTCTCCCTAAAGACCACATTTCCCTCAACAGAGTTGTTTTGTTTCTGAACTCGTGTGGCATGGCCAAGTATCCCAGCTGTTGGATGAACTGTTCTCATGAGAGGATATTGGAAATTAACTTGCCTCTGGAAAAAAAAGCCTTTTTACCAGTATTTTATACATGAAGGGGCAAGGGTGGGACATGATGTGATTCATGTGATGGGAATAAAGATGATCTTTTTTCAACCAAATGGAGGTTTTTACCTTGGCTAACATGGAATGTGCTCAGGTTCCTCACCAAGCTGGACACATTCCGGTATTCTCAGTATTGAGACAGGTGGGCACAAGCTGGCTTGGCCAAATGAGGAACTCCTGCCTGAGCTCAGATGTGAAGAAGTTTTACAGGAAGTGGGAACGGGCTCAGTTCCCCTTGGAGGAATGGATAATGAAGGACAAAGCTCAGCCAGCATTGAAACTAGTGAGGGATAAGAAGGGCTTGTATAAACGCATTGGCAGCAAAAGGAATGAAAGCCTCCAGCCAGTAGGGACACAAGAGGAGGCAGCTGAGTGACCCAAGTCTTTCCTCATGCAATCTCTCCCACTCTTTGCCTGCCCAGGAAGGTGAGTAGTGGAAGATGCTCCACCTGAAGGAACCAAAGTCTCCACCAAAGGGAGAGGTGGCTGTCTCCGCTACCATGAGGAGGGGGAGCATGGAGCCAAATGGAAACATGCAGGGAGGCATAAACCAGGAATGTCCTGCATATGGAGGGAGAAAATGTGCCATGAGGAGAATGGAGATGGGAAATGCAGGGTGGATTTTCTTCTCAGTTCACTGAGAATGGACGGAGAGAAGAGGGGCCTCTGCAGAGGAGAAGGCACCAGCAGGGAAAGGGTTCATGTGGAGTAGCCCAGTTTGCATCTTTTAGTATGGAAGGTGTGAAAGATCATCTTTCCCTTGCAATTTATGTTTTGGGTTGCAGTCATTCAAGTTCCCCACAGCTACAAACCACTTATTAAATGACAAAACATCCAGCAAAGAATGCAAAAAGCAACATCTCCTGTAGCATGAGGCAAAACCAGTAATAACACTACCCGTGACTGTAGTAACAATATCAAATGTCTCAACAGTAGAAGAAAAATACCTCTTTTTGAGCTGTGACATAATGCAAAGGTGATGGTGTCATGTCTTCACAGTAATACTGTGTAAGTATAAGAATTTTAGAATGGAATCACTGAATGGTTTGTGTTGGAAGGAATGTCAAAGCTCATCCAGTTCCAACTCTCTGCCACAGGCAGGGACACTTTCTACTAGAGCAGGTTCCTCCAAAGCCCTGTCCAACCTGACTTTCAACACATTAAAATATTATTTATAATATATTTGAATGTATTCTATATATATTATACATAATATATAATGTATATATTATTTATATTAAAATATAAATATTTCTATGGAAAGCCCACATTTCCATATTCTCAGAGTGGCAGCCAGAGGAAGACATGGGTGCCCTGTGCTGCCTGTGGGGTACACATCATGGAGAAAGACCTGGCTTCTTCCATCCCTTCTGCTCTGCCCCTTTTTTCTGCACAGGCTTTTAGCACATTTAGGATTTGGTTACACAGTAGTCTGAACAAACCTAAGAGGGCACCAGGAGCAAGAACAAGGAATTCCGGTGTGTCCAGGAATCTGTGCCTAAAGGGAAAAAGTGCCTCTCCTCTGAGTCACAAGTGACAACTGCTGACAACCATTTCTATCCCAGGTATCCATAGGCATTTCTAGTCGGACCAGTCCTGTTCCCACAATGCTGGTAGCCCAGACAAGGCAGAAATGGCCCAGCAGGCAGGATGCACCCATCGGAGTGCTCAGAGCAAGCACAGGCACTGCTGAGCTTCCAAGAAACTGAGGTTGAAGTAAGTACACGCTCCAAACCCCTCCCTGGCAGACCAGAAGGGGCTGGTATTTGCCTATATCCCATCAACTTCTGGCAAGGGCCACATCTAGCCTCTAGGGGGTAAAGGTTCCAGCACTGACCAGCCCACCCATCACTAGAGACTGGGAGTTTAACACAGGAATATTGTGGCTGTGACCATAGTGGTAGTCACATGAAAGTCCTCACTCTGCCACCTTGGAGTAGCTGCTGTTTGGCATACTGCTGAAAATATTCCTTGTCCTGTGGTGAATACAAAACAATCAGAAGGAGCTGACAGCCCAATGACACATAATATTGGGGTTTTACCTAGTCATAATACTGGAGGAGGGTCATCTCTGTGTTTTACACCCTTGCAGCCTGTTAATCACTTTCCCCAACCCTCCCAAATAACTGCAGGGAACAGTAAAATGATAGGTTTCCTGCTCTTCAAAGGCAGCAGCGCATGCAGGACATGCTTGAGGAGACTGAGGATATGGGATTTCAGATCTCAGAGCTCTATCACGTGTTGGTCGCACCCACCTTACAAGACAAACCCACTTCTTGTGGTCCCTACCCCCCAGTTACTATGGCCAGGGGATGTTGTGCAGTCACAACCATGACCTTCCAAGCCCTTCTCTGCACCTCCTCTGCAGGGCAGTCCCAACCAAAAGCAGGCAGTTACTGCACTAAGCCTTTCACCAACTGGCAATTAAATGAGATTAGGATAATGGGGCCCAATTATGGCATCTATCTAAAATTACAACACTCCGGCCCACAAATCCTGCAAATAAGCTACTGCAGCCAATCCAGACGCTGACATCTGCCACCACTTTCATTTGAAGTGGCAAAAGGAAAATCAAATAAAGGCTGAGTGGAGGGTTTACTGTGGAGGCATTTCCTTATTCAACAGGAGTCTAACAAATCACTGCAGGTGAATTTTAGAATGAGTCCAAGAGTATTCATAACCTTTTTATTCTAAATTACCAACAAGAACCTTAACAGAACTGAACTTTAAAATAAGCCTGATTTTGTACATTCTATTCCATATGTATTGTGTTACACTGATAGGAATACAAATGGGAAAAATCTAGTACTTTGAGGAACATACTTTTCAAAATGTGAAAAGCATTTCTTTCTTGACAAATACCAGATGTGGTTTCTTAATTCTTTGTATATTTAGATCCTGTTTTTAACTTTGCATCTGCTTTTAGAAATACACTGCTTAAGCCAAACATTTACACAGACCCAAATATGTATTCTGAGTGACTTAAACTATTCCTGCCTCCACCCTCCCCAACAGAGACCGGTTATGTTAGAACCTCAAACATGTTTTATGTGTTAGAAAACTTAAAAACTCTAATGGAAACTAGATGAGCACTTAGGTGTACTCTTTAAACTTCCCCTGCTTGGTATTACTCATATTGTAAAGAAGTCACAGAGGATTCCCCATTAACATATGGCCTGAAGCACCGCGGGCTCACTCATGTGACAACGTCAAGGCTTGAAGCTTCAAAGGCGTGATCAGGATGTTTTCAACGAAGGCAGAAGTCTCTGTAAATGACAATGTAGTTTAAAACCCAAACTACGCACTTCCCACACCCTATGTGGACAAACTCAAATGCCGACAAAATAACAAGCAAAAAGTGCATGCCCAGGGAAAAAACTCTTCCAGCTTTGCCCGATGCAGATCATTTTAATTTAACATTACACAGTAGGAAGTCTCAGCCTCCTTGCAGGCTGAAGAAACTCTCAGAACTATATGCTCTCCAGGTTGCAACAGGCCCTCAAATGACTACAGTTGTTATGACATTAGAAAGCCTCCTGCAGAGAAAGCTTTCTGCATCTCCCCATCAAACAACCAAATGTTCTCAGATATGTCCAGTAGAAGTCCCACAGAAACCACGCTCGGCACCATACACTCCTGAGAACAGCAGCAGGGAGCGTTGCTTTGCAGATGCAAGACATGCTTATGGTGCAGGGTAGAAATTCCTGCAAATCACTGTTGTGTGGTTCATGACTTCCACTAACATAGGACTCCAATAGTTCCTGCTGTGCCAAGGCCTGAATTCACACATATCTGCCACTTTTGCAGGGCATTTCCTCTCTCCCCTTTGGCCCAGCATAATTCCAGCCTCTCTTTTACAATTAGCACAAAACACAACTCTGAAAGAGCCTCTTTTCAAACACACACTTGTTTTAAAGCATTAAGCTAAGGGGCAAGATTTTAGGGGTACGTGCAATCCCCCTGTACTGTTCTGTTTCCCACTGTCACTTCTTTGATTAGGAACTTAATCAGACCTTACCTCCTCTACTTAAACTCCTACCCCCTGAAATCCATCACCACTTCACAAGAGTTCTGCCTTTTCCAAATCACTGGAACAACTTCACAGTTAACTACTGTTAACTACTCACTGCAGTCAGAGGAGGGAAGGGCTCTGAACTGGTGATGAGTAAATTTATCAGTCCATCTACTCAGTAACAGTCACCAAATGAAGATGAGGGTAACTTACAAAACAAATGCTTGGAGGAAGATCTGGCAACCAAGGACAGTTATCCACAAGTGACATTCCAGTTTGGTTTGGCAGATTCAGCCTGACACTATGGCAACTGGAGTCACTGACTTGTGCAGAAGCCATGCCTGCAAAGCCCCCCAGGTACCAGGTTTAGTTAGCTGCTCCAAGTAGGAAACAAGACAGCCATTCCCCAAAGCATCTTTAAGCTTCTGCTTTGTAGTTAATAGCAAATAACCATCTGTGACTTCAGCATCAGACACTAAAACAGGGAAAGCTCCTTCCCACTTCCACCCTCCCCTCAAGTAGTCCTGGTTTAAGCAGTCTTTGTTTTACCCTGCTCTGAGTTACTGGCTGGGCTCAAACCACGACACACTAGATTTTCTCAGAATTTGCTCTCAAGAAGGCAAGTGTTATATACTACTCCTCCTGCCCATGCAGCAGTGGCCATAGAGCACTACTGCAGCCAGAGATTACAGCAACTGTCACCATCTACAGAATTAACAGTGCCAAAACATGGATAATACTTACAGCCTTTCCATGATACAGTATATGGGAAGGACTCAGGGGCACGTACTCTTGAAGGCAAGCAATTCTTTTGCTCAAAGGTGGTCCTGGAACTGAAACACTACAGTTACTTCTCCTGACAGGTGATCAAATTTATGCATTTTACAACAGCACTGAGGAGAGCGGGGACATAAGGGGATGGTACTTTGTCACTTGGAGGTGGTGGTGCTTAGAAGAATATATGCTTATATATATTTTTTATATATATATATATGCTGTGAACACTAGGAAGTTTTCCAAGAAGGGCAACAAGTGAAATCTGGTAGAACTGTTGTCCCCCTTTATGGAAGGAGAGACAGATCATGGCTGAGCTCATATAGACCTGCAGAGCTGTCAAGTGCGTTACTGTTGCTGCACAGTGGCTTAGCCAAACACTAAGCAAAGTCAGCCCACGTCATATCATCAAAGCTGGATTGGGGGCAGGTTGCAATATCCCTCTATAGAAAACATTATTGTAAGGAATCAAACTCATATTCCCTACCTGTTTATGCCAGAGTTGCACATGCCCCAAATAAAAGGAGACTCTGACTGCTCCAGCAATTCTGCAAAAGGGAACAGATGTCATGGCTCAGAACTAAAACTCCAGCAACCACCATCAGATCAGGAATATCTGTCATATTTCTACATGTTCAAGAGGGAGTAAAGGTTGATCTAATGATGAATGTGTCTGCTTCACTGTCATTTAACTGAGGAACATAAAAGTTCTCAAGTTTCCATTACCATCACTGCACATAAGATACAAAACCTTACGTGAGAAGGAGCAGAGGTTTGGAAATATATCTCCATGCCAGTTATGGCAGGCATGTTGAATAGTTCTCTACACCAAGAAAAGCCTGCTGGGTGAAGAGGTGCATGCTTTTAGGAATGAGCATAAGCAAGGTGTCCTAAAAGTGAGACCCAAGTGAACAGCATCTCTAGTTTCACACTGCCACAAGTAGAGCTGAAGGACAGGACCAAGGAGAAGGCAGAGGTGCGGCAGATGGGGAAGTTCCTCACCTGCTTCCCAGTCTTCATCACATGGAGGTGCCTGCCATGTGCTCACAGCATTCATCTGTTCTCTCTTGAAGTCAGAGGACTGATTCACTTCAGGAAGGGAGAAAACTCAGTGACTAGCAGTCAGTCCTGCTTTAGAGGCATTAAATGCTTTGGATCAAGTTGTAAAACATCTCTTGGCTTTAGACTAAGTTTTCCCAAAGCTGCTATGCCACACAAAACTATAGACAATAATTTGACTTCCACTTTTTGGTCATCCTATGCGCTGTCCTTACAAGCAGGAGACTTTTATGTCCCCAGGATGACCAAACTTCTCTAAGCTCGAGCGGTTCTCTTACCTACATCTTGCTCAATGAACCCTCTGTCACTGCACTTCGTTATATGATCGCTGAGGTCAGCTCGACGAACTAGATGGCGAGCGTTGAAGGGGCACGTGGCCAATTCCTTTGCAACTTTAGGGTGGCTCTAGACAAGGGAAAACCAAAATCATGTGCCATATCTCTCAAGTTCATTTATCTCTTGCTAATCCACAGAAAAAAAAAAACAACAAACTCAAGGATATTTGTGATGTTGCTTTAAAAAGATATAAAAAAAATGAAGACTAAACAAGGAAGGGGGAACTAACATGACTGTTCTTTAAAACACAATTCACTGAGAAACTGAGCCACCATTGAGTTGACTGAAATGAAACATACCCTCAGCTAAACTTCCTACAGTTTGCTGCAATGCTGGCAATATGTCTGCACAGTTTAAAGCACAGATGAAACTATTTTAAAAACAGTAGGGGAGAGATGCTCTGCTGGTCAGGGAACAGGCTTTCACCCAAGGTAGATGAAGAGGCAGAAGTGCCTTGTACTGATGCTGCTCCAGGCAGTGTCTCCTCACTACCACCGATACGTGACTGCAGCACAAGCTGCAGGCACATCCAAGGTGTCTGTCATTACCCAGCCTATACAGCCAGGGTTGCCGTGTCTTCATGTGCCCATCATTTGCTTCAATTAGCTTGACCAAGCTATTCTTGCCACGCAGCAGAAGCTTTTCAATGCTAATGCAGTTCAAGCTGAAAGGATTCAACCTGCTCTGCTTGGAGTGTCCCCGTTTGTGTGGAATGGCTACATTCTGCACAAGCAATGGGAAGCTGAGGCAGTTGGGAACATCTAATTAGATTTTATGCATGGAGCATGCAAAGGAAATTCAACCAACTACCAAGTAAGAAGGCCAATCTCCACCCAGACGCTTGCCACTACAAAGAAAACAGTAGCATCTTCAGATGGATGAGATGATAATCCCTGAGCCCTTCTTCTGCTAATTACTTAGACACCAACTGTGTCTGACTGGTGACCACTATCTCACCTTGTCCTCCTAACTAGGTAAGCTTGCCAAAACTGTCTGCTCAGCAATTATGCAACACAAGGACAAACCCAACGTGGTTCAAAGTTCCCTTGCCAACACCGTTCACCTAACTCACATGTACATTTCTGCCAAAATCTTCAGGGGTCAACAAGGAAAATTTCAGCCCTCTTTAAAGTTGGAATGATGGAGGTAGTTGCCACTTAGTTCTGTCCCCCGCTTTCACTAGTTAATTAACATTTTTTAAGGCTCTAGTTTCACAAAAATGAATTGTTTATAAGTATCGATACCAGGACACCTCCCCAACAACTATACCTTAACTGCAAGACACAGCACTGTTATACTATTTTAAAAATACATTGTCAAGGTTACACTGGTAAACCTAAAGAGGAACAATTGGGTTTTAAAAGGTATCAGCAAAACCTCATGCTCAGTCAGATGCCAGCACTTGCAGGTTTAAAGTAAATAAACCATGAGGACAACAGAGGAGAAGAGAGGAAGGAATGCTTCCTATTAAATGATCTGTATTTAAATTCTGGCTAAAAGATGGGGAGGGGAAAAGCCCTCTCCCGTATGTGCTAAGGTCAGGAAGTACAGTTTCTGACAGATACACTTAAATAGTTACTAGCAAGACAAAAAAAATCCTAACCCTGTTTGCAGCTGCATTTCCAGCACTTCAAGAGTGAATTTCAACATCACAACACTTCCACTCTGATGAGCCAGAAGCAGGTCACATAACTCAGACTGAGTTCTCTCTTCAACTTAAAGAGGAAAAACGTATCTGACCTCCATGTGAGCTGCTGGAAGAGAGTAGAGTTTCCTCCTTGACCCGACCATGAAGAATCTCTACCTCCTTTCAACAAAAGCCACACTGGTCATGGGTAAATTAACACGTGCTTGAAGCTATTACTAATCAAATAATAAAGTTATGAAATAAAGGCTAAACAAGGCTATTTGTCAGAAACTCACAGCAGCCAGCAAGAAAATGCAATAAGAATAAGAACATGCACGTCATATTCACAGCCACAGAATTATAGGTCTGGCAGTCCAGCTTACCTTCCTACACTTTACCAGGTGATAGGGAAACCGACAGGCTCTGATTCGATGATGTTTATTATATGGACATTGTATTAATCTCTCTGGATCCAAAACATCTAGTAGAATGGAAGAGGGAAAAAAAAATGGTTAGGAAGAAAAGATTTGGGGTCACTAACACAGCGAAGTGGGGAAAAAAACATACCATCACCTCAGGGCTGTGATCTTAAGGAGTTAAACCGGTTGTTCTCAGTTTGAAATCATTCATTAAGGCAGGCACCTGTTTTGCATAACCAAATTCATTTTGAAGTTTCTGTGACTGGGATGTTAGTCAAAACAGACAGAGAACAGTCTGTCACTGAGCATAACAACCCTTTAAGTTACCATATTAGGCAGGTAACCACACTTAAAGTGAATGAAAACAGCACTACTTTTCCAGCTATCTTAGAGGAGAATCAGTAGAATGACGACATGCCCTCCAGGAGCACCGTCAGCCTGAAACAACTCTTTCTGGATCAACAGCTAGTTTTGCTGGATGAAGAACACCCGGAAATTTTGTTTCATTTCCAAGGAAGCAGTGTGCCTTATGTGGAGTACAGGCTTTGTAAAGGAACTTTTTCAGAAGTCAGGCAATTATTTAGGAGCTAAAATGCTACTAAAGCAGCTAAAATACCTAAGAACACAGACACTGAACAGTGAAGCAGCCTGAGTGCAGGCATACATGATACAGATTTTTATCTATCTTTAGATAAAATGTATTCACAGAAGCCTAGAATGATTTGAGACCTTAAAGTTCATTGAGTTCCAACCCCCTGTCATGCACAGGGGCACCTTCCACTAGACCAGGTTGCTCCAAGCCCTGTCCAACCTGGCCTTGAATACTTATATTAAAATATAAGTATGAATATATCTATGGAAAGAACACATTTCCATGTTCTTAGTGAGGAAGAGGGGCAACCAGAAGGAAACGCAGGTGCCTTGTGCTGCCTGTGGGTCTGCTTGAGGGTCACACACCAGGGAAACAGACCTGCCACTCTGACACTCTTTTTGCAGTGCTTTTAGCACGCTTAGGATTTGCGCACCTGGTGTCTTCAATAGACCCAGGTATGGCCTGCTGCTGTTTAGCCTCTTCCCTGCCATCACATCCCCTTCTCTTACACATGCACTGGTGCTCAGTTGTCTCAACAGCCAGGTCAGGGAGCTGTATCAGCCTACAGGCTGACAACTGGTTAAGATCACAGAATGGTTTGTGTTGGAAGAGACCTTAAAGGTCATCTAGTTCCAACCCTTCTCCCATGGACAAGGAAGATGCTGTTTCACCAGTCACAATAAGCAGACTTTCTGTTATGAGCCACAAGATAAAGTTGTGAGCCTGAGCCAGTACAAAGGAAGGGACAGACCCAATCCTTCTTTCCATCTCAGCTGTGCAGTGCTGCTGCAGCCAGTTCTGCTACCTGTGAGCACCTCTCACCTCTATTAGTCACTTTAGGTCACTGAGAACAGCTGAAAGCTAAAGTCTTCATCACTCAGAAGGACTGACAAGCTTTGTACTGATTCCACTGTCCCTGGAAGAGCAATCAGAAGTGGTTTCTGTCTTGAAGCAGCTCAACACAAATCAGACCAACTGCACTACCAGGAAAGGGAAGGAGATAGAGACAAGAGGAAAAAGAAAGCTCTCACCATATTACGTAAAACAACAGACACAAAAACAAGCACAGGAGCTGGCCTGATCAGGTAAAGAGATACAATTAACATTGTATCTCTGCTGTAAGGAGCAGAGCCTCTCCAGCACCACAGCAACACCATGCTCGAAGGAGATACCTGTCCCTAACCCTACTGCCTGCACACCCAAATCCACCCAAAACGTGTCTGGAGTCAGCAGAGACCACAGTACAGGCGGGAGCAACGCTTCAACCAAATTAAGTCACTTTGTCCAGATACTTCCTGAAGTCCACACCTGAAGCACGGAGCACCAATATTATATGGTTACCAGAGTGGTAACCACATATAAGATTGCCCTAGTTAAAATAATCAACAACCCACTTGGCTCCACACAAAGCCCAGCGACAAACCCTGAGCTACTCGCACAGGGCCGGGCCGGGCCGGGCCAGGCTGGGGCCTGCACACAGTGAACGGCCGCCACCTTCCCCTTCTTTCCTCTTCCTTCTCCTTCCCTTTCCCCCTGCAAGATCCCACCCCGAGCCTCACCGAAGTCATCCTCCAGCTCCATGGGGAAGCGACGCAGAGAGCGCGGAGCACTCGATACCAGGCCGGCGCCGCGCCTCAGGCACCGCGGCCTCGCGCCTTGCGCCGCCTTCGCGCCTGCGCGCATGTTTCCTAGCAACGGCGCGGGGCCCCTCCCGCCGTGCAGCGGTTGCCATGGCAACGCCGTGGGTTGCGTCTGTATCCGGCGCCATCTTACCCGGGCCGGGCAGGGCCGTGAGGGGACGGGCGGCTCCTCCCAACCCAACCTCGCCACCGGCGCCCCAAATAGGGGCCGAAACCTCGAAACTGCGTCCCAGGGTAGGGGCAATGTGTCCGTGTCGCTGAGGGTGAGCTGGAAGGTGGCCGAGGGCAGGGTGGAGCCGTGCCTCCTGCAAGCCCGCTGAGCGCCATTGCTTTGGAGCAATGGTTTCTGCTCGCAGAGGTCTCCTGCCTCAAAGGCTCTGAGCAAAGAGACAGCTTTAAACGAAGGCCGCGTTTTTATACCCTACTCACAGGCACAGGCGGTACAGGTGATAAAAAACAGAGGTTTTTCTGTCAAGTGAAAGCAGAGATCCCTGCTGCTTCCTCTTCCCACATTGCCGGCTTTAAAAGCACTTGCTTCTGCCTCACGATTGCCTCATTTTGCAGCCAAAAAATACATGTTCAGTGAATGCAGAAATGGTTTTGTTTTGAAGCAGAAGGTTGGTGATGTAGGGATCTGGATCTGCAAACCACGGTGCACATCCCTTCAGTTTGGAGTCAGAGCATGGAATGGTTTGGGTTGAAAAGGACCTTAAAGCTCACCCAGCTCCAACCCCTGCCATGGGCAGGGACCCCTTCCACTAGAGCAGCTTGCTCCAAGCCCCTGTGTCCAACCTGGCCTTGAACACTGCCAGGGATGGGGCAGCCACAGCTTCTCTGGGCACCCTGTGCCAGCGCCTCAGCACCCTCAGGGTAGAGAACTTCTTCCTTGTATCTAACTGAACTTCCCCTGTTTCAGTTTGAACCCATCAGCCCTTGTCCTATCACTACAAGCCCTGATGAAGAGTCCCTTTCCAGCATCCTGGTAGCCCCCTTCAGACACTGGAAGCTGCTTTGAGGTCTCCACTGCAGGCTGGCAAGTGCATGGTTTGCTGGCCCTGCCTGGTTTCATTTCAGGAGGTAACTGAAGACATTACCTATGTTCTCTGGTAGTAACAGCAGCAGAATCATCTTCAGATACAAGTGGTAGTATGTTTATAGAGTCGTAACAGGACACCAGGGGAGCAGTGAAGGCTTGAGTGGAGATATTAGTGACAGACATTCTCAACCACAGACAGAGGCTTGCCTGTGCATGTCCTTCTATATGCAAAACTATGTAGAACCTTGAATTGTTTCCAGGAGCCTGAGATGGGCTAAATCTGTCAAAGGACTGAGATGTCTCCCTGCATGCATGATCTTGTAGTGGAGTATTTCTCATGTGCACTAATGCAGATCATAACCCAGCTCTGACCATTATGTAAACCCAAGGGTTTATACACAGGAATGACCCTTTGCATCCCCATTTCCAGAGTGTTCCCCAGCCAGGGAGTGATTGACATGTGTCTTAGATGCCCGTCCTGAGCTGTCTGTTGGGCTGCAGGATCTAAAGTGGACATTGCTGATACAAGGGTGGGCAATGGTGACAGGGCATGGGGCACATGACACATAGCTTCTGCAGAGCTCACCCTGAGCAGCAGTGCATCTTGCCTTGCCTTCTGCTTTCTTGTTTCCACATATGATCTTCACCTCGTTTTTCTTGAAGCAAAATCAAGCGGAAGGAAAGCAGCTCCTCACTTGCTGACAGTCTGTCAGCAGTGTTTGAAGTGCTGAATACTGTGTACTGCTCTCCAACCGTGGTGGTAAAGACTGTGCCAAATTCAGGGCTACATGTTGTGAATTCAAAAGGCATCATGACCATGGCCATCTTCTTTGGCAAGGAAGCTGAGCCATGTGTGTCTGTTCCCTCTTTAGACTGATTAGCCCCTGCCCAACAGCAAGCTCATCTTCCAATGGGATGATCTCCCCAGTGGAGAACACGTTTATATTGTTGTTCTCCAGCAGAACTAATTTTCCTGACTTGCATTTGAGCTTTTGCTAGCAAAGGGCTCGCAGAAGTGTGTAGAGAAACCTGCCAGTGTCTCTGCTGCTGATTAGGGCTCTGGGAGGTTGCATCATGCTCAGGAATGTCCTGAAGCAATTCAGCAGCCCCCTTCCTCAGCTGCAACCTTCTGTGCAGTCTTTCCTAATAGTGACAGCACTGCTTTAGAGAACTTTGTAACTCATCTTAAAGAATGACTGCCCACAACTGCCTGCCTCTCTCCAGAGACTTTCCTCAGGAAACCCACAGCAGAGATGGCAGTAGGATGCTGACATGCATTGTGAGCTGAATCACCTCATTCTTACTCCTGCTATTCTCTGGGAGCATTTTCTACCTGAGCCTTTGCTCCCCACCCAGTAAAGCAACATCCACTTCTCAAGTCCCTGTTGGGTTGTTGCCCTCCCAAGGCCTTCCACAGCCCAGGCTCCTCAACCAAGCTTTGGAGTTGCCACACACCCCTTCTGCAGCATTTGCGCCAAGCCCAAGAGGCCATTTTTGGGCAAAGGCTCAACAAAGCTAGGCCTGATGGCCAGGGACTCTGGAGGAGTCATGGATGCCTCTCTCACCTGCAAGTGACAGTGCCTGAAGAGGGCCCACTGCAGAGTGTCCAACCCTCCCTTCTTTTGGGGAGAGTGAAGGCTCTCCATGTGCTCCCCCCCACACCAACTAATAACCTTGAAGAAACACCCACAGTTCCTACTGTGGGTGTCTGGAGTGTCAACAGAGGGAAGGACCATGCAGTGGCAGGTAACAGTCATTCTGTTAACAACTATAGCACAACCATCCCCGAAAACTCCCTCCCAGAGCCAGCCCTGAGAACATCTATCTCACTGGGCATCTTGGGAGATGGTCTGTAGGGCAAAGGATGACAGAGAGGCCTGGGATGCAGCAGATATTTAATGAGGCAAAAATGGGAGACAAGGACACAGTGAGTGGAGATCCTGGTGCAGGGAGCATCAGGGGCAGAGAGGAGTCTGCCCCCCACGGCTGTGGGGAGAAAGAGTGGCAGAGGGAAAAAGCAGCATGGGCCATGCTGTGTGAGAGCACAAGGCTGGCCCCGTCCTTGTGCAAGTGGTGCTGGGGTTGCTCAGCTGCTCTGGAAGCAACAACCCAAGGCCCTGTCCCCAGTGCGGTGCCATCTTCTGGGTCCCTGGGCCCTTCCCCAGGGCCATCGCCAGCAGCTTTAGCAGGGGAAAGACCTCCTGCCGCAGTAGCGGCCGCCCAAGCCGGAGAGGCCCAAGCCGGAGAGGCCAAAGCCCCCGGAGTTGATGGGCACTCCCTCGGAGCTGAGGATGCTGCCAACGGCAGCGGAGGTGGAGGAGCCCACAACAGTGTTCTGTGGGAAGGAGGTGAGGATGGGGCCAGGCAGGGTCACCACCACGGGGGAGGGCTGGATGGCAACAATGGAGTCCTGGCACTGCCTGACACAGGGCTCATTGCAGCTGTTGGCCAGTGGGGTTGGGCCACAGGGCTGGCAGGGCACGCACGGGCTGTAGCAGGACATGTCTGGATGCGAGAGCTTCACCTGGGAAATAGAGCAGGGGGAAAAAGAGCAGGGACATGGGTCAGGAGCAGTCTCTCACACCACCACAAGGAATTCAAGGCAAGCCAATTTTGAGACAAGAGCTGGAGGTTTTGTAGGTACACCCATGGACTTCAACTTCCCCTCAGCCCAAAAGTGCCCCATCAAGAGTGGCCGAGCCCAGAGGGGTGCCACCTAGCCCATAGCTCAGAATGCACATCAGCCAAGACCCAGACTTCTCTGTGCTAGACCTTCTTCCTCCGTCTTTCTTCTATGGCAATGACCTCCAAGTCCTGCTGTGGCATGATGGAGCAGGCATTTGCTGATGTGTATGTTGGTCTGAGGCCTCAGCCTGTGGAAGGATGAGAAGCAGAAAGGGCTCTAGACTCACCTGGGTCCCAAGGAGAGGAGAGCAAGAGAAGTGGATGAGAGAACAAGGCTTTGGGGTTACTTTTATACTGCTCTTGCACCGCCCTGGCCCTGAGGCTGCCTCTGCGCAGGCAGTAATTTTCCAACAGACTCATCTTTAATGGAAAGTATTCTTCCTAATCACACAGCTTGTAATTTGGTTTCCTTCTTTGACTCCTCTTTATTTCCTCATTTCTGGCATGCCCTTTGTGCCAGAGATGCTCCTACCAAATGCTGGAATGAGAGGGTCAAGCACTTCCAGGGCAGGAATGCAGCAGTGTTGGGGACAGCACTCAAGTGCTGAAGATGTCCCATGCAGCCAGGGGACCCCAGCTTGGGGTTCCTTGGTGGGCTCTCTTGTAACTCTTTTTTCAGGAAGGGTGACAGGTACTCCAAGTGTTGCAGTCCCCAGTTGTCTACACATAGGTTCCCGTGCAGAAGGACTTGCTCTGTCGTTCTCTATCCCTCTACCCCAGCTCACTCTGACAGTCAGTTCAGACTGACAGCTCACTCCTCAGGCTGGTGGGCCATGCTTCTGGTTTCAGCCCTCTTTCTCCTTATGTTGCTTAGTTTGAGGAGAAATTTTTCCCCTTTCTTGGCCTTCTCTCCTCTAGGTGTGCAAGCCAGCCTGCACATCTAGGTGGCTGTAGCACCCAGAAGTCACAGAATTCCCACTTCCGTAACTTGGGTACTGGCTAAAATGTCTTGGAAATAGAATCAGCAGAGTGAGAACCTGCCTCTTTGATCCTCTCCGCATCCCAGAGCCAATGCTTCTTAGCTGTGTCAAGGTGTGTGCAGAAATGTCACTAGTGGTATTGAGGGGCCATGGAGGATGGGATAGGATAAGAGAGGATGCAGTTGCAGGCAGAGAATTTGTCTCTGCTTTTGCACACTCCATTGCTATTAGGAAGAACCACTGTACAGTGATTAGAGAGGTCGAAAAGCCTGGCTGCAAGAGAGGAAGCAAGTTAAGAGAGGAACAGCCCAAAGTGAAATGCAAAGTTTCTTGCAGAAGCAGTTTTCAATAGAGAGAACATTTCCCCTCTTCTGCAGTGCCTTTTCTTTCACTGACAACAGTCTCTGAGGGAGTTCTCATCCTGACACTCCTCATAGGGGTAGCAGCAGTGTTTGGAGAGTGTGGTGATGAATCAGACAATCCTTCCCTTCCAGGCAGTTCCTGGCAGAATAGGACTTCAGTGTGGGACACAGAAGCTCTGTGTGATTGAAGACCAAATGAGTTGTCAGCTGTTTGCCTCTCCCTTTGCAGCCTGGACCAACTGTCCTTCCTCTAAAGCATAGGGACACCAGGTCATCTGTCCTTATGTTTGGTAGTGATTCAATGTCTCTGCCCAACGCAGTGTCAGGTCAATTAGCTGCAGCGGTGGCCATGGCTTTGACTTGAACATGAGGAGCCTGTGTCCCTTCTCAAACACTGTTAATACTGCAAAAGAAACAGGTTCACTCAGGAGTGGCTTTCATGAAGTGTGGAGGATTTTCTGGCTTTTTTCCCTGTACAGAAAGCTAACCCTGTTGCTTTGAACTCCTTAACACTGAGAGGAGGAGATGTATCCTGACCTGGAGAAGTGCTAAGACACTTTGAATGTTGGTACACTTATTTAAATTGTGTTTCCAAGTTGGTGTGAAACTGTCCTTGTGAGGCTCTGAGATCTGCAGTAGCAGAGTGAGAGTTTTGAAGGAGTATGAAAAGGAATGCTCAGGAGGCAGGGTCTCAGTACTAGCACCCAGGCCAGATCTCCACCAGGTCCATGCCATTGCTCTTCAGCTGCCACTTGCCTCCTTTTGGCCTGTGGAACCTATTGCTCTGTGGTGTGCATGTACAGAAGAACAAAGAGTGCCCCCGGCATGACCAGGACATCTCCTCATGAAGAAGACACATACACAGGGAGACACAGGCATGTGCTCATGCACACCTCTGTGCTTGTGCACACTTAAAAATGCATATATACACAGGTTTTAGGGAAAACCAATTCTTTTGATACAAAAATGAATACAGAAAAATGAGAAGACATACAAGCGTGCATACGTATAAGTGAAGTTACACAGATGTTGTTTGTACATAGACTGCACAGAGAAATAACCCTAATATGCTGAAGGCATTGATTGGAGACACCAAGAAATTGGACAGAGAGTGGAAATGGCAAAACAGATGGCAGATTTGTCATCAAAGCAAGATCATCAGGAGGAGGAGGTTCAAAACGAGCAGTGGAGCCCACTCACCAGTGATCATTGAGAAATGCCAGACCCCTTATTTTGAACAGGGTGATGAACAACTCCACTGTGTCTATATCCAGAAAATGGGTCAGGTCTTCAGCCCATAATGATGCATTCCTGACCTGAAAATCTTTGGGTTTCTCATCTCAGAACTTGAAAGAACTCTCAAAGGCAAATGGCCATGGAATAAATCACAGTATGAAAGAACTGAACTCTGGACAGCAAAAGATCCTGGGCTTGGATGATCCTTGACTTGAATGTCTTCAATTAGAGACTGCTGGAAAATTACTGCCTGTATAGAGCATGACTACATGCCTGGGGCAAAGCTGGAGCACTATAAAAGCCAGTGCAAATACCCAGTTGGACATCCACTTCTCTCACCTCTCTATCCTAAAGGATCAGGTGAGTCTGAAGCTCTTTATCTTCCTTTCTTTCCTCCTATGAACACCATTAATGCTCCAAACCAGCATCATGCCTGGGATCCCTCACAGTGGTGTGAGAGACTGCTTCTAACCCGTGTCATTGCCCTGTCTCCAGGTGAAGCTCTCGCATCCAGACATGTCCTGCTACAGCCCGTGTGTGCCCTGCCAGCCCTGCGGCCCGACCCCGCTGGCCAACAGCTGCAATGAGCCCTGTGTCAGGCAGTGCCAGGACTCCAATGTCGTCATCCAGCCCTCCCCCGTGGTGGTGACCCTGCCCGGCCCCATCCTCAGCTCCTTCCCGCAGAACACCGCCGTGGGCTCCTCCACCTCTGCTGCCGTTGGCAGCATCCTCAGCTCCGAGGGAGTGCCCATCAACTCCGGGGGCTTTGGCCTCTCCGGCTTGGGCCTCTCCGGCTTTGGCGGCCGCTACTGCGGCAGGAGGTGCCTCCCATGCTAAAGCTGCTGGCAATGGCCCTGGGGAAGGGCCCAGGGACCCAGAAGATGGCACCGCACTGGGGATGCCGACTCCTTTCTGCCTTCGGTGCTCCCTGCACCAGGATCTCCACTCACAGTGTCCTTGTTTCCCTGTTTTGACTCATTAAAGTTCTGCTGCATCCCAACCTGTGAATTTGTGTCATCCTTTTTCATGCAGATGCCAAGATCCCAAGAAAAGCATTTCCTGTGCAGTTTTGACCTTGCTTGATTTCATGGCAAATACACCTTGCAGAAGAATCAGAATTATTCTTTGGCCTTTCTCAATCACTTCTTTTGTTTTGCCCCACGTGATGGGGTAACCAAACTGCAACTACACTGAGAGGAGGGAGAGGCATTGTCTTCAGAATTTCAGACAGGAAGATGCTCTCTTCACCACAGGTGTATCCAAATCCAGGCAATACATTGCTGCCAAGCTGTTAGAATACAGCACTGTTTCATTCTGCTGCAAACTCAGGCGTGTTGTATCCCAACCGGAAGGAAGTGCAGCAGGAGGGCCAGGAGTCCTCCTTGGATGGATAAGGAGCTCCTGAGGAAAATTCAATTGAAAAAAGAGGCTTATAATAAGTGGAAGCAAGGACAGGTGGCATGGGAATAGTACAGGGATGTTGTCTGAGAAGCTAGGGACCAGGTTAGGAAAGCTAAGGCTCAGTTAGAATTAAACTTAGCTAGAGGTATTATAGATAACAGGAAGGGATTCTACAGGTACATAGCAAATAAAAAACAGACTAGGGAGAATGTAGGCCCCCTCAGGAAGCTCTCAGGAGAACTGGCTGCACGGGATTTGGAGAAGGCTGAGGTTCTGAATGACTTCTTTGCCTCCGTCTTCACTGGCAAAGGCTCTGACCAAACCATCCAAGTCTTGGAAGGCAGATGCAGGGACTGTGAGAATGAAGACCTTGTGCCCACTGTAGGAGAGGAGCTGGTTCGAGACCATCTTAAAAATCTGAACGTGCACAAGTCCATGGGTCCTGGTGAGATCCATCCGCGGGTCCTGAAGGAGCTGGCAAATGAAGTTGCGAAACTGCTGGCCATCATATTTGAGAAATCATGGCAGTCAGGTGAAGTTCCTGATGACTGGAAAAAGGGAAATTCCCATTTTCAAGAAAGGGAAAATGTATGACCCAGGGAATTACAGACCAGTCAGTCTCACCTCTGTGCCTGGCAACATCTTGGAGCAGATTCTCCTGGAAGGCATGCTAAGGCACATGAAAAACAACAAGGTGCTTGGTGACAGCCAGCATGGCTTCACTAAGGGGAAATCCTGCCTGACCAATTTGGTGGCCTTCTATGATGGGGCTACAGAACTGATGGACAGGGGTAGAGCAGTTGATGTCATCTACCTGGACCCGTGCAAAGCGTTCGACACTGTCGCACACAACATCCTTGTCTCTAAATTGGAGTGACATCAATTTGATGGATGGACCACTAGGTGGATAAAGAACTGGCTGGATGGCCGCACACAAAGAGTTGTGGTCAATGGCTCAGTGTCCGGCTGGAGATCAGTAACGAGTGGTGTCCCTCGGGGATCAGTGTTGGGACCGGTC
The DNA here is from genome assembly GCF_034315485.1 of Pezoporus occidentalis. Taxonomy (NCBI): domain Eukaryota; kingdom Metazoa; phylum Chordata; class Aves; order Psittaciformes; family Psittacidae; genus Pezoporus; species Pezoporus occidentalis. Next base: position 181,769 of record NW_026915697.1, read on the forward strand.
TTGTTTAACATCATTGTCGCTGACATGAACAGTGGGATTGAGTGCGCCCTCAGCAATTTTGCCAATGACACCAAGCTGTGTGGTTCGGTTGATACGCTGGAGGGAAGGAATGCCATCCAGAGGGACCTCGACACACTTGTGAGGTGGACTGATGCCAACCTCATGGAGTTTAACCATGCCAAGTGCAAGGTCCTACACCTGGGTGGGAGCAATCCCAGGCACAGTTGCAGGTTGGGCAGAGAAGAGATTCAGAGCAGCCCTGCAGAGAAGAACTTGGGGGTGTTGGTTGATGAGAAAATGAACATGAGCCAGCAGTGTGCGCTTGCAGCCCAGAAAGCCAACCATATCCTGGGCTGCATCAAAAGGAGCGTGACCAGCAGGTCAAAGGAGGTGATCCTGCCCGTCTACTCTGCTCTTGTGAGACCTCACCTGGAGCATTGTGTGCAGTTCTGGTGTCCTCAACATAAAAAGGGCATGGAACTGTTGGAACAAGTCCAGAGAAGGGCCACGAGGATGATCAGGGGACTGGAGCACCTCCTGTATGAAGACAGGCTGAGGAAGTTGGGGCTGTTCAGCCTGGAGAAGAGAAGGCTGCGTGGAGACCTCATAGCAGCCTTCCATTATCTGAAGGGGGCCTATAGGGATGCTGGAGAGGGACTCTTCATTAGAGACTGTAGTGACAGGACAAAGGGTAATGGGTTAAAACTTAAACAGGGGAAGTTTAGGTTGGATATAAGGAGCAAATTCTTTCCTGTTAGGGTGGTGAGGCACTGGAATGGGTTGCCCAGGGAGGTTGTGAATGCTCCATCCCTGGCAGTGTTCAAGGCCAGGGTGGACACGGCCTTGGGTGATATGATTTAGCATAAGGTGTCCCTGCCCATGGCAGAGGGGTTGTAACTAGATGATCCTAAGGTCCTTTCCAACCCTAAGGATTCTATAATTCTATGATTCTGGACAAGACCTCCTTGTCATCAGGTGACTTCCATCACAACTAATCCTCTCAGGTACTTTATACCTCTCTAAGCCTTGGTTCACCTTCCTTGCTCAACCACAAGATCTTGAACAGATATCTTGCCCTCACACTTGACAGCACACACCTCCAGGCACTGCAATTCACAGCTTCTTTTCCAAGTCCACTGTCAATTCCTGGGTGATCAGCTGTTGAGGGATCCCAGCTGTTTGGCTTCCTTACCTACCAGTTCCTGACTGTTGGCCCCACTCCCCAGACATCAGAGTTGCCATGCAGTAACCTGCTCACCAGGCTGGTGGC